>NW_025779407.1:0-59618 GCF_021130785.1 Homalodisca vitripennis
ATTAATGCAATAGCTTAAAATGAACGTTAATTTTTATCAGGATTATACGTATAGTGTTTCATATGTTATGAAATTTAATGTATGAAAAATAAATTGTGTGTATCCATTTACTTAAGTTTTTACATTCTCTATTATTGCATTACTTTTCAAAGTATTAAAATATATTGTTGCATATATGTAAAAGGCACCTTTTAATTTCAGCTGAGTTAAATTTCTATTTTTTCTATATACGTTTTAGCCTCATTTAAATGTATGTTATGACTCTCCAGTAATACATATAGCATATATAAGTTAGGACGCACCTACCTATCCCGAGTTGATTCAAGGTTGGTACAGTATTAAAAATGAATATAAAATCTAGTTTATACTGAGATATTTGTAATATATTCCATCTGTACTATTTTAAGACGAAAACACATCCAAATTTTTCGTAGATACATAGTATAAAATATTTCTTAAACTATCAAGATACTGTATACACTTGGATGTTTCCCTTGAATACAAAAATTAAATAATTTGTTGTACATCATTCTTCATTAAAAAATTTATTTTAATTCACATATATAATATGTTATTTATAATCTACAATTATTTTTTTATAATACTCTACAAAAATTTCCAATGTGTCCCTCATTACGTACATTTGTTAGCACTAGACTCCCAACTTTGGTGATTTTTTTAGCGTTTTTAAAGCTACATTGAGTTATTTTTTAATTAAAACTTAAATTAAATAAAAATTTTGGGATCGAAATATTGGGACTTAGTTTTAGATTAGATTGTGAAATGTCAGGGTAAAATCGAACATGTAATCCTTTGGCAAGTTAGCACTGGTAGTTTTAAATTGTTAGGAAGGCAGGTTGACTGCCTTGAATTGATTAGAACTTGTCTTATTGTGAGTATTGTTCTCATGGTTTGATACAGCTGGACCAATGAGAGAGAGCTCCACGGATGTCCTGCAAAGGTGATTGGAAAGGGAAGTATTTAAGTGCCCGTTCATAAATTTTCGCCCTTCTTTTGGTATTTTCGTGAATAAAGTTAATTGCAGTGTGCCGTTTTTCTTAAATTATTTTTTTCTGCGAGTGATTTTGAGGTAAGCACCCACTTTATTGTACGTTTTATTGAAATAGTCATCCTGATCTGATTTTAAATTAATTTTGTTGTCTTTTTTATAGCAAAAAATTTAATTCATAGAAACTACAGAGCAATCTGAATAACTTATTCTCGAAGAACAATAGAGCATAATAGAATCATACAAGTTACATTTGGTTCATGCTTGCAAGAGAAGTGAATTAAAATTGAACTTTGTTCATAACTATAATAATTGAGATTTGAAAAGGTAGTAATTTATTAATATTTAACTGGAACTGTTTTATTGCGAATTATTAATTGAAAATCAATTGAACTTTAATAATTGTTTAGAGAGAGACTTGTAATCTGAATTGCAGAGACTTGAAAGTTAAGGTTCAAATAGTGTAAAGAGAAGTTGAAATTTTTATTTTGAATGTTGAGTGAACTTAGAAGTGAACATTTTTATTTTTATTATTTCCAAGTGGTATTTCATCTTATTTTTAAAACTTTATTATTTTATTTTAGAAGAGAGCTCTGATTTTTAGTTTGATATATTTGATTAATATTTTTAATTTCTTGCCAAAGGGAATTTTTAAAATTTACAAAAAAGGTTTGTCAATTCTTTGTGGAAAATAGAGTGATAAAAATTCTGAAACGTTGAACTTATTATTTTTCCAGTTAAAAATAAATCCATTGTTTTTATTTAGAACTGTGATTTTTATTTTAGGCAAACCAGATAATATTTAATAGTTAACAAATTTAGTAATACATTGTACTTAATATTCACTAGAATCTTTACTAATCAAAAAATATTTGATATCGTCCTTGGATGTATTATTGATGATTTAAATATTATTACTCTGGAATATTAATATCAACAATCCAAGTCGTTATATTTTTACAATCAATTTTCCTCAACAATACTTGAGACATTTTGTTAAGCTTTCTTTGATGCAGATTTTCACTTAGATAATGTTGTTAAATTTCATTGAAAGCAGTATGTTATGGTATTAATTTACGATATATAGAATAGCATGGATTTCTTCAAAGGTTGCTTATATTTTTATTACAAGTAAATTGGTCATGAATTTTGGCTTGATATACTGTAGAAATAAGATATATATATATATATATATATATATATATATATATATATATATATATATATAGTGGTTTCCTTCAAAAATACATTAACTAAATTATAGCCTAAGGCAAAACTCCTGGATCATCCTCATTCTTCTCCTGAGTCTCGTAAAGTCTGCCCAACTCGTTACAAATAGATAACATAATAGAATTGCGTTTCTAATTTAGTGTAAAAATTGTGATGAAACACTTGGGAGAAATTGGGCTGAAAATACATAAAATATATAATGTATACACATATATGACAGACACAATTATATATTTTCCCACTTAATATCGAGTGTCACTCATGTTCGTCATTACATGCAGTCAATTGCAGACTGACAATCATACAGTCAGATAGACAGTAAGAGAGATAACCATTGAAATGTTTTGTTCATGTGTAAAATATTTGTCTTTGTTACATTCTGGGATATCTAAAAATATCAAATCATTCTGTTTACTATTATATTTAACAATAATAAATATAGCTATACGTGAATCAATTTTTTTTAAATTACATGCGTTCACTTCAGTAGTTTACAATTATGAGCAAAGACAGTACACTATTAGTAATATTTAAAAAAAAACTTGAAAATGTTTCAATTTTGTACTTTACTAGTGAAAATGGTTAAACAAATATGTATTGGAATAAGTATTCTCTGTATAGCATGTTCTACTTCAAATACACTAAATAAAGTTAAACAACGAAACTAGTGATTTTGCAACAATTTTGCAAAACAAAATGAGATTATTCATACTACCGTATTTTATATTCGGCCTTTTGAGACCGAAATTTAATGGACATAGAAAAACACCTATAATATATTAATAAACTATACCGAATATTTCTAATGAGATATTTGGCGATATTGGTGTAAGTATATTCAAATGGTTACATTGCAGACCATTAAATTGATTTACTGTGGGCCGTTACCTCTGTCATGACTTTGGGACCACCAATAAAACCAATGTGTCGCTCTTTTCAATTTTGGTTTCAGATTAGAACTTAGCCTGTTGAAAACGACATAGAGTATTGATGGAAACTTTTCTCAATTCCGTCCAAATAGATCGGCTAATATCTGAATAAGAGATACAAAGCAGTAACTTAATTCACTTCTTGTATCAAAAGTGCTTTGCCCTTTATTATAAAATAAGAAGTGTTATTGAACTAAGCAATAACTATGTGCAAATAGTAAAGGATATCGGTTATTGTCATAGATGTCTGTCCCCACCGTTCTATATAATTGTATAATAAACTTAAGTTTTATATTTACAGGATAAAAGAAGATAAATCTGAAGAAAACAACATAAAATACGGCCACTAGTATGTTAGGATGAGATAGAATTATTACCCTGGAAATTGTTAATGGAGGTAGTTTTAGGCACTCGGTTTAACTGTACGAGGAACGCCTATGTAATTGTTCTGTAACTGGTATTGTTGAACATAATAATTCAAAAATATTTGTAGGATATATTTTAATTTTCATTTTTAACTGTGAGTAAATAGGTTTTATATTTTAATTTGGAACCTCTCTCTTGTTTTAAATTTAGCTTTCCTTCGAACTTAGGAGAGAGAGAGGGAATTCATACATTCAGATGTAACAGAAATATTAAAAGCTTTTGTTATTCTAAACAAAATACAAATTAATGTAAGTTTACACCGCAAACAATAAAAAAAAATTATGAATCATTATATTTACAAAATTTGTTTCACATTATTCATGATAAACTTTGATCAAAGTAGGAAATTGCAAATCAATATAAAGTACATAAACATTCCTACATTATCAACAAGAGGGTAAAACGAGGCAGATTAGCTATAAAAATATAGTACAATATGTCTTTCAGCGGTTCCCCATTCAAATTAGCAAATAAAGGTAAAAATAAAAAAAACTTCATTGCTAACACCTCAACTCTAGCCCAATACAAAGTAAATAAAAAGAAATATTAATCTGAGGCATTTTATAGTTAAAAGACGTTCGCCGTAATTAGCCTTTAGTGGCATATGTTTTAAATGTACCAGTTCATAAATACTTGTATTTTTCTATTGCTTACTCTTGATTAAGTATATAAGCCATTACCACAGAATATCTAGTCAGTTTCTGATGAAAAAAGATATCGGTCTGTTTGTACGAATGAAAACTGTGGAATTATGCACCTAAACGGTTTCAATTTACAGTGACACTCTAGCTCTATTACTTGTCTCACAAATAACATAAGCCATTAATTTGTTTTATGGAAAAGTAAAAACGTTCTAATAACTTATTTTTTAAAATTATTAACTACAATAAAAATTACTATTATTGAAGAAAACAATGTAATTTTTACAACGAATTAACATAAATTTCTAACATATTTTCTAGTAACCTAGGGTAGTTCAAGCGTAAGTTCATCCACTAACAGCTGACCCCGTTAGGACTGAGCCCGGGTATGCCTTCTGGCGTTATCAGTCCCTTATGTTAAAACTAGCACTGATTGAGCCAATCATTTCAATTTAAAATAATACCTATGTCAAACTATACCGTATGTCATGCAAAAAAAGAAAATAACAAGTTTTTACTGAAATTAAAAAGTAGGAAACTGCTGAGTTATTTGTTTCTTATAATCCTTTTAAAATGGTTGTGCTGTGTGTGTAACAAATATTATAGATACAATGTATACGTTAAAAATGATTAAAAATAATATGATACGTCGTGTAACAAAGTCTTTATAAGTTCATTTAAGAACGTAAGGTGACTTAAATTAAACTTATTTCGCAAACAAAAGTGAAGTTACTGTGATGGGTAATTTTAGAATGTTAGATTGGAGATTTCTTACATATAGATTACTTGTGCGAGCCTATACTAATTTCTAAAATACCTCAAAGGAGGCCGCATCACATTGACAAGTAGTATAATAAATTAACAATGCAAAGTTTTAATGAATTACATAATTTGTTTTAAAAAATAATGGTATAAACTTCTAGTGAATGTATTTTTTGTTCATTTACGGAACTGAGACAAGCCTTCTTTAGTAAACATAACATTGAAATAAATACAGCATCATGTATATATTTTTAGAATAGTGTTAACCTAATAGTTAAACTTACTTAAAGAAATACAACATTAGAAGTAAAAAATATAATTAATTTACTGTGGAATTTATAAAAAAAAAAATATATGTTGCACTTATGTGTTTAATATTACCCCTAGTTTACAAGGTACACAGCAGGGGCTGGAGCCAAGAGTCTATATATAACAGAGTGGCGGATATTGCTTGTCCGGACAGCTCACAATTTACATAAGTGTCCCCCCCTTCGCTCTCTCAGCAATAAGATGCAGAACCGTAGTGACCAATTAAGAAAGTTTGGGGCATGAAATAAATAAATACTCAACTTTGGTAATGCTTGTTAACTGCAAACCATTGGTTAAATAGCTACAATTTTAATTCACTTCTAATTTGAAATTTTTAAAGTACCATTATTTTTAATGTTCCCGGTCATGATTTCTCCACCTGGGATACCATATGATCAAGAGTTATGAAATACTGTTTTCTCTGCATCAAGTCAATCAGCTATGTTAATATCAAAATGTTACCTTCAAGAACATGTTACCGCATTCAAAGGTTTTATACGTTTTTATCAAATATATAAATCTAAAAAAAAAAACTGGTTTATTTTTCAATTCATAAATTTACAAGAAAAATTGTTTTTGGAGGTTTAAAAACATTTAAACTCTATGGGCTCCTAGTCCCTGGGGAGTACAACTTATAAAACCTACCATAATATCCAAATTTGAGGTGTCTGTAAGTTTAGGGCCTATGATACCCCCTCTGGCTCTTTTAAGTATATTATGTTAAAGAAATTCCTGAATTTAACACTTGGTATATTGCAGCATCATGACTCTGCAGTCACTTATACTATAAAAGACTTTTCCTATTAGAATTATTCAAATAAGTTCCTACACAATAAAAAACTTTAAAGTAGCTTATATATTCTATACAATAAATTTGGGATTAATGAACATTGTTTGATTATATTAAAAAGTTTGTTCAAGGACCTATACCTTGCAATTTTAATACATGTATTGTTTGGAGACAAATTTTACAATTTAGGTTGAACTAACCAAAATGCCAAACAATGCTTTTTGATAGAAGGGATGAAAGCATCTATACATGTTTTGTGAGTATAGTCAGAAGGTTTTTCTTTCAATTATTGGCTTAAATAGCTATTTTTCAATACTTATGCGCTCTTTTTGGTTTGGGAATTACAAATCTCCATAATGCCTAAGGGTTTTCTCAACGGTATAATTTTCCAGAGTTTCCCTTGCAAGAAGTTAGCTTAATCCAAAACGCTCCACGCATTTAAATCTCAATGAAAGTGAGCTATTGATAACTTAATATTATGTTTATACTTCCCATAAAGGGGGAGCTCCAAGACAATAGAATCTTCCATAAACCAAAATGTCCCGATAGTCGGAAGGCCCAAAGTTCTTGGAAGTTAAAAGTTTATGAGGTCTGCAGCATTTAAAGCCGAGAACAATGGAATTATGGGGGCCTTTATTTACCATCTTACTGCTAATTTAAAAATAATTCCCTTTAAATCCATAATAACCATGAAATTTTCGTTATTCTTTTCTTCCCGGATTTATATGCTTCAAGTATAAAAAAATAAATAAAATTTCACTTTTCTGATATATTATTTCAATTTAATTCCTCAGCTTTCTTAACTATGATTTATTGGAACGGAGATGTCGTCTCTAAATAGAAAAACAACTTTTAATTAGTTACTAGTATTTATTTGGAAGAAGTCCTCATCTGGAAAATCTAGTCCGTCCGGTAAAATTATTTCACATTCAAGTAGTGGACGTGTTTATTGACACCAGTAAGTAAACAATAACGTTTTCTAATTAATAGGGAAGAGACTTGTAACGGAATATGCTAAAAATCCATACAAAGCTGACTTAAATCAAGCGGGTAAATTAAAAAACTCTTATGCAACACCTGAAAATGATAAAAAACGATTCATGCAACAAATGTTTAGAAAAAAGGAAACATTATACAATAAGTGAAGTTACAGATGTACTAAATTCGTAGATCCAAAGTGATCTCAATTCATTATTTAATACTATATATTAAAGTGTCTTATTCTATTAATTAATTTATCAACAAATTTTCTTTTATATTAAGGATTTAATATTTTTATTCATTAATTTTATTAATAAGTTAACAACTTAGAGGTAGATTTATCTTTCTTGGATAGTGGGATTGTGTATACTTTATAATTAATATAATTGTGATACTACTGTATGCTGCTTATAAGGACTCCCGTTATATTACTCTTTCTACTGCTTTTGTTTATCTAATGTTATTAGATTTAGGTACTTGTATGTAATCGCTTTATAATCGGGTTTATAATCGCTATTATTCTTCTTTCTTAATCTGCACACTGCATTTAACACCACTTATTCTTCTTGCCATCTATTGTGTATAAATTTCCTACTGCCGTTGATAAAAAAAAATAAATATTGTAATTTAATAAATACATAAATGAACATAAATAACCACTTTTAAAAAACTATATTATATTGCTATGAGACAATTTTTGTCACTGTTAAAAATACTTTAAAAGTTACATAAAATAGTTAACAATAGTATAGTGAACCATAGAATTTATAATTATTTATACAATGTATAACGAAATAGGTGATTTGACATGGTTAGGACAACATTGATAAATTACTCGCTGTGATAGCGAGATAATGTAGTCATCAGGTAATTAATTACCTAGCTTGGCGAATTTAGTTTTAAAGGTAAATAATGACTCCAGTTTTAGACTTTCTATGACTTTATGACTGTTGATGAAAATAATCAGAAGACATAAACTCCTAGTAAGTAGGTTTTTTAAATGTATTAAAACATTAATAATATTACTATTTGTAGCCTTGTCACGAAAATAAATTCATTGGTTTTATCAATTTTAAGGGTAGAATAAAAATACTGATGAGTAAAATGCACATAAAGATCCCCACAATTTATTTAGTTGTAATAATTTGACACTATAAATTACTCATACTGAATCATGACTTTCAAAATATTATTAACAATGGCGACTTGAATTATTGTTATATTGGAATATTTTTTTATTTGTGTATATAAACATTCTAGTATATTTTTACTCCAAACATATTGCAGTAAAGAGAATTTAGAGAGTTTATTGTTACAGTAAACTTCTTTCGCAACACTAACGAGTTTAAGAAAGAACCACAGGTAATGATAAAGTACTTATCGGAAACCGATACTGTGGTGATCGTGACGACAAAAGATACGAGATTTATTTTCTGTGCTGATATCGACAGGTGATCACTGATTGCTACCTCTTGTAGATACAATCATCCATCTTCACTTCAACAGGCGTATCAATCAGTCATGCAAAAACTACGACAGTCCAGGACATTTATAATTATTCCCATTCATAGAGATATATACTATATTTAACAGTAATTATACCTTTTACAAACGTTAAATAACGTTAAAGTTGCACAATTAATGCTTTGATTTTAGCAGTGCTGTTATTTTACGGTTAAATACATCAGTCTAATCCATTGATAACAATTTTTCATGGATGTGTGAACCGCGCAAGGAATAAAAAATGGAACCCAAGCATGAGTTTTCTTCTTTTAATTAATTCATATTGTCAGACTTGTTTTTGCGAAGGTATTTTATTTCCCATAAACTCCTATATCGGATTTCAGCGATATCCATTCTCTAGTTTTAGATAAGCAGGCCATGTCTCCAGGCTTCTGAAAAAGCACACACGTATATGCCGCAGCCGTACTGTTTTACTGGCAGGACATTCCAAACTTCCTCATATCCGTTACTGCCCCTCTCATTCACACACCTTATTCAAGAACGTTATTCCAGAAGAATTAATGGAATCCAGTTAATTTGGCGGTCCTGACTTTGCATTGAATCGAAAGTGCTGATTTCCATGGATTTGGGGTCACTATGAGGAACCCGTCCCCTCTAGTTCAGAAGTTGGGTTCAAGTATATGAATGAGGATAGAATCCATCAGTATCAACTGCAACCGTAGACCCTCTAGTCTTACCCCAATAAAAGCACTGGTTTTAATTGAAGTTTTACAAGAAAGTGTTCACTACGAGTAGCTCCGTGTCTGGACACCTCTCTACTAGTCGGAGGACATTACATCGACATCTAGAAACTTCTTTTCAGTGGAAATTAGCCGAAAACTTGCTTACTTCTGCCAGAGTAACGAGTTTTGGCGCCCACAGCTCACGTTCATCATTCAATAAGGCTAGTCTGAAGACGGTTGTATCATTTTAATTAGTATATATCTTAGCGAGAACAATTGTGAAACACGTTAACTATCGTATTTATAATAGATTCAGATCGAACTTCGTACAAAGTCATACATACTTTGGATGACTCTGTTATCTAGTGTAACAAATGACAAAATTAAAGATGGTGGTAATTTTCGTGTATATATGTAAAATAATCTCCTTCCAGTCTAAGGTGTATCTGGTAATATATAAGCATTTTTAGATAAAGGAGTAGGTATGAAAAGCCAAAAAAGTACTACTTTTACTCATTTGAGTCTAGTTCAGGCACAGTAGTGGCGTTTTTATTATTGCTAAAATAAAGAAAATATATATTAAGACGGTCTGTAAATTCTAGTTTAGTCACAAAATGCCTATTTTCGGCCATTAAATATACTTCCAGTTTAAGATATTTCCCTTACGTGTAGTCTGATGAGGCCATAATATGACACATGCATGTAAAACTACACATTTTCAGGACACCGGAATAATGAAAATCACCAACATATTTTGTATGGGTTAAAATGCAATAAACCCTTATCTGTGATTGAAGTTCATACACATTACTTGAGGTACGTGAGTGTCAACATTCAGCTTTAGAGGACGTCGAGAAGTTTTAAAAACGAGATATGGATGTGCAATTGGTAGCAATGCCATTACAACTCCTATAAATGTCTGATATTAATGTAAATCCTCTATTTTTATATCCATGTCGTAATGAATACGTTTGCTTAGTTGTAATATTCTGGGATATCGAGAAGTGGAAGAGTTACCGATGAGTAATTGAGTGCATGAGGGTTTTGAATTTTATACAAAGTGTATCAAACACCTCCACACAAAGTTAAGGACATTGTTGCATGGACCAAGAGGATTACAAACAACGAGGAGCAGCAAAACTAGGGTCTTTGTATTTCGTTTAACGTATAGTTGTCTTTGAGTTTTATATAGTTAGTCTTTCTGTAATAAAAATATAAGTAAAATATACAAACAAAAAGACATACAGTAAATGAAACGAGATTTTTAGCAACCTTTTTTCTATAGAACAATGCCTTGAAATGTATGTAGACAGTTTAGCTACACTCTGTCCCTTTAAGGACCAAGGGACACATGTGTCCCCAGAATAAATATTTGTTTTCTATATGCCAGTCAAGTTAATATTCATAAATATTAATTATTATCAATTCAAAAAGCTTAGAAATACATTTAAAAAATATTCCCACTGTAAAACAAAGTCTCCTTTATTTGATTAAAAATATCTAATTATGCAATATAATTATAAATGTGTTTCTTAGTTTTATTATTTTTGCACAAACTTTCTTAATGCAAATTTTGATGAATTGCTTTGATGTATTATCATAATACAACATGACCAATATATTTAGGAAGAATATCTGATAATATTATTTTTTATTTGCTCATAATTACACATTTTTTTTGTTGGGACACATATGTCCCTATGGACTCTGAGGGAATTAGGTTGGCTAGCATTATTGAGAACAGCTGACTACAGTTTCCTTCAGTTTGGCAAATAGATTTTGAGGTTATCCATTTTATTCTTCTTACTAGTTAGTTAGGGTATTGAATTGAAGTTTGTGAGATGGATTCTGTTAGTGAACGTTTATTTGACATAAAACAAGAATGAGAGCTCAAAAGCTGTTACATCTCTTGAGTACCGACAAATGATAGCACGATGTCTAATTGGTGACTACACACATAGAATGCGTTCACTTCCCAATACTCCATTGTCAAGGAAATCTAAAATTAGACCCTCATTATAAGCCAGAACATATAATGAAAAAGACAAATATCAGACGTCGATGTGTTGAATGTGCCAAGAACAAAGTAGAAAACCGAACAAACTGTATATGTGTAATATGTCAAGTTCATTTATGCTTTATCAATGAAAGAAAGTGCTTTGAACAGTTTCACTGATCAACATAAGAACAATGTTCTATTGTTATTTTTTATAATAAACTGACAAGTTTTCGAACATGTATATTGATGAGTAAGTTTTGTAATTTCATAATTTTGTAAATAAAACAACTTTTTCTTAAATAATATTTACTTCAATCACCTAAATAAACCTACAAAGACTTGTAAAATTACAGAAATATAGTGAACTACTCAATTTACTAGGTTTTACTACAGTCCGCTTGGGACAAATATATGCCATTGCAGTATCTTTGTCAAGTTCCGTTACCGTCCGTAGGGACACATTTGTCCCATGATATATATAAAAAACTAGGTGTACTAATTATTTTAAATACAAATAAACAGTTTAGTTACATAACTGCAATATGTTTTACAAGAATAAAAACTTTTTTTTCATGCCACGTTTCTTATGGTCCTTAAAGGGTTAAGGAGAACTTTTATTTATAATGAATGTAATAATTTTTATATGTAACTATCTTATTCAAACCCGGACATAAGAAATTGCTGTTGATTATTTTTATTATGTTTAGGATTATTTTAGTATCAAAGATTATAATTAAGTCGTCTTGCTTTCCGGACGAAATTTACTCCTACTCGGATTATATGGTTCGCTATGACTCAGCCAATAACAAAGCCTCCCACCTTCATTAAGCTAAAACAACTACAACACTTAGAGGACTAAGTTCGGTCACTACGGGCATCTGTTACAACAAGAATACCGTCTGTCTGTTCAATTCTAAAGTTGTTTTTTAGAAGAAATTGGAGGGTTGTTCTATTATGGTAACAGACGTATGAAAATATGCCTGATTCGAGTAGAAATATTTGTAATTGATAAATATAAATATCTGATAAGGTGTCATGTTCTATTCTTTAGAGTGAATGTCTTCGAAGTTATTTCTCTGAGTATTTGTGAAGCTAAATAACGTATTTATTTATCCGAAACATTATGATTGAAATGATCAAATAACAACAAAGTACAGTATAAAAGTTGGCAAATGTTCTTAAATTATTAACCTGTTATTTGACTAAAATATTTAAAATAATTCGATATTTACATAGATTTAGTTTCTCTTCTGTATTATCACATCGAAATGAAAAACCCAAATAACTGAGAAATTTTAACATAATACACTAACAATATACGAAATATTATTACCATTTTAAGCGATTTACTGGATTATATAATATAGAAAAAAAACCGTCAGAAAATGTGAACCGCTATCATAAACTCCTGAACACATACTAGTAACCTTTACTGCAATATAATAAAAGGCCACTACCATAAAATAATGAGTAAATCAACTATCAATCAGAAATATCTAAAACTATCAAATGTAAAAACATTTCTCTTATAGATATTAATAATTAATCAATGACAGCTGTTTTAATTTTATCAAAATAACAATATTGTTGAAATATAATTTATGTCGATTAAAGTAAAACCATTTACTTATGACTAATAACTTTCGTAATAAAATAGTGATTAAATTTCTTGTGTCAAAATGTATTTCTTAACATCAAGCAATGTTCAAAAATTATTGTGATAAGATAATGATCGTGTTGCTTTACATCAGAATTTTCTAAGAAAATTCAGAAAAACACAAAATTACAAAAAATGCACTTTAGAAGAATTTTTTTAACATTCAAAATTGGTTTTAATGAATATACGCAGTATTCCTACCACAGTGCTCTGCCTCGTCTTCATCGACTGGGAAACAGCATACCAAACACATCAACCTGTTTCAATGCTCTCAGTCTCGCCCTAAGAAAGAGCTTGATAACCTCTACTCATTACAGGAGCGTATGCATGGTTAAATGTTATTTTTAGGTTTTTTTCTTTTTTTAGTTTATTTTCTATCCCTAACATTGTTCTTTAACAATTAGTTTGTATTTAAATGTTGAGAGAGTTGTGATGTAGTGTTGGGGCCGTCGAGTCCCCTCAATTCTGAGGCAGTGCATGTCTGATTAGGAGTGTTGTGATATGAGTTTATATTTTGCTTTATATTCCATATTCACACGTACAACTTTATTGTTCTTTTTAGACTGTAGTGCTCTTATTTGCTATCAGCCTTTGCACAAATTTATGTAAAATGGTGTTTACCAATTGAGAATAAATAAATTCACTATGATTTACTATGTTAGTAGGAATAAGACAAAATATGAATAGTAAAGTAATGAATACAGTGTTGACCTCATCGGTAGTGCAGAAATACCGTTTTAGATTGGCTATCGATTTTCGGAGAAGTTTGTTTTTGCATGGTTACATGAAATTTTGAAAATAATTTTTTTTAAGTGCTGAAGGAGTTGTAGTATAAGTTGATGAAGCAAAAAATCGGAAAGAGAAGCATTAACAGCAGAAGACTGGTAGAGAATAAGTGGGTAATAGACTTTATATAAATAAATTTAAATATAGAAATTTCGACAAGAAAAAGAATCTCCTAGTAGATAACGTTTGAAAAACTTCTCTGAAAATAAACGGAAATGCCAATTCACTTATTCAATATAAAAATCGTTCGATTGAATAGAGACTCTTATAATGTAACACTTTAAACCATTAAGGAGGACAGTTCGGTGGAACTGTATCTTTGATAATCTGCAACTCTCTCAGGAGGTCGTCTGACGATGATAGCTCTGCTTTAGATCATCAATGACAGGTTGAGCGATGCGACCGACGTCTTTGATCATCCCCTGGTATGCTCCAGTGTATCTCCTGACAATGACAAATCTGTGGGCCGTTTACATTTGACGTCAGCATTTCCTTTTGTAGCAGCCGTCTAGAGTAACGCGGATTAACACACAATTCCTTAAAAACACTTCTAATCATGCACTTCCATTAGTCTTCAAATAACCTCAATCCCGGTCTGCCAGTTCTTTTAGAACCTTGATGTTTTCGTAATTTAACTTAAGGGTACAAGCAGACGTTAAGAACCAGTATATACGCTTTTCTGGGATCAGTCAGTATTTTTATAAAGAACATTAAATATTTATACCCATTATAATTCCAAATTTATTTCAATACTATATAGCATATAGTTCTGCTGTTATTGCAGGACAAGTATTTGAATTTGGTTCGTAATGTTTGGATATTTGGCTCTCGATTATTGATCAGTGTTTGGCGTGTTCTTCTTTTAAGGGACTGCCTAAATATCGGTCTATGTTCCATTACTTTATCAATGGTGAAAAGCAAACTTTTTTTCAATTCTTCACCGAGTTAGTGTTATTTAATTAATAAAATCATGAGATCTGTGAATTAGTTTCGTAAATTAGTGAAAAATCGTCGATCCAATAAATTCTGCAAACACCCAAACAATAGATTCTGATTAGAAAGCTACAACAATATCGTTAAAAATTAAGGAGTGACTGTATCAACGATCAGAATTTAGGTATCATTGAGAAGTAATAATTATTGGTGAGATCCATTCCTTTGAAAGGCTGTCAGACATGTCTACCCGGTAAAGTAATAGTAAGTATTAAGCTGCTACCCACGTAGTATAAATAAAGTATTATTATTTTTGTTATTCATAAATAGATATATTTATTGTTACAAAAAACATAGCTTCGCTTTAATGCAATATTGAATGGCTATAAATTAATGCAGTTAAATATAATGTTCCATACTAATTCCATAATATTAAAATTATGTCTGCTTATACAGATGTGAAGGAAATATACAGATGTATTTCAACTAAGATTAAAGATGTACAGTTAAAAAGAATCTAAACACTTTACAGCTCCTTTATTGTCCAGTTTATAGTATCTCAATCTCTTGAAAAATAGTTGAAGAAATAAATGTAGCAAATGCTGAGAGTAGTTAAATACTCGTCAAAACAAAAACTTTGCCTATTAAAGCTGCCAATTTGAGACTCAATGTACATTAGATGTATTGGGGATATATAACTATGAAAGGTTAAAGTAAACGGAGTGTTTTGAACTAGCATAAAAAGCTAGAAACTAATGATGGAAGTTGAGACTCAACAGTTGAGGAAAGTTGGTTTACCACAAAAGTAAGTCCTAAACATCAGCACAGCTTGCCACAGCATTCAGTTAGTCTTTGTTGAAATGTCAACTACTTCTTTTTATGTGCTTCTTTACACTAATAACTCTACCTACTTCCACTAAGTCTTTCCTCTTGATATAAGCGGGCAAGTATTTTGACTCCACAAAACATTCAGTGCGGGAGTACTAAAAAGAATACCAAATTGTAAATACTAAAGGTAAGAGACTAGAGTATGCATGTATAAAATGCACATAGAAGATACATTTCGTAAGGCAAACCATTGCTTCATATTAGCTGCGTTTCCGTCCGCAGGTGAGTCTTCCTGTAGGATAAGGCTTTTAGAGCGGGAGGAAACATTCTTGCTGATTTTGGTCGGACAAACAGGGGCTGTATACGGTAATTTTTAGTGCGGTTGATAAGACATTTTAATTGCTAAATTAAATAGCTAAAAATAAAAAATTCTTGAAACACTTGTTTTAGTTTTTAGTTCTTTGTTCATATTAGATTCGTGGTGAAATATTGGTTATATACATTAGTGGCATATTAAGATGATGGTACATAAGAACGTTGTAGGACATTCAGAATTACAATATTTACATACATAAGCCCTAAACCTTTAAATTTGTTTCTAGTAGTTATACGAAAACTGTGCAACCTCCAAATCTGTGTTAGAAATGTCAGACCGTGATTCAGATTCTCAAGAGCATTGAGACCACTTAATTTGAAACTAATTCACAGATCTCATGATTTTATTAATTAAATAACACTAACTCGGTGAAGAATTGAAAAAAAGTTTGCTTTTCACCATTGATAAAGTAATGGAACATAGACCGATATTTAGGCAGTCCCTTAAAAGGAAGAACACGCCAAACACTGATCAATAATCGAGAGCCAAATATCCAAACATTACGAACCAAATTCAAATACTTGTCCTGCAATAACAGCAGAAACTATATGCTATATAGTATTGAAATAAATTTGGAATTATAATGGGTATAAATATTTAATGTTCTTTATAAAAATACTGACTGATCCCAGAAAAGCGTATATACTGGTTCTTAACGTCTGCTTGTACCCTTAAGTTAAATTACGAAAACATCAAGGTTCTAAAAGAACTGGCAGACCGGGATTGAGGTTATTTGAAGACTAATGGAAGTGCATGATTAGGAAGTGTTTTAAGGAATTGTGTGTTAATCCGCGTTACTCTAGACGGCTGCTACAAAAGGAAATGCTGACGTCAAATGTAAACGGCCCACAGATTTGTCATTGTCAGGAGATACACTGGAGCATACCAGGGGATGATCAAAGACGTCGGTCGCATCGCTCAACCTGTCATTGATGATCTAAAGCAGAGCTATCATCGTCAGACGACCTCCTGAGAGAGTTGCAGATTATCAAAGATACAGTTCCACCGAACTGTCCTCCTTAATGGTTTAAAGTGTTACATTATAAGAGTCTCTATTCAATCGACGATTTTTATATTGAATAAGTGAATTGGCATTCCGTTTATTTTCAGAGAAGTTTTTCAAACGTTATCTACTAGGAGATTCTTTTTCTTGTCGAAATTTCTATATTTAAATTTATTTATATAAAGTCTATTACCCACTTATTCTCTACCAGTCTTCTGCTGTTAATGCTTCTCTTTCCGATTTTTTTGCTTCATCAACTTATACTACAACTCCTTCAGCACTTAAAAAAAAAATATTTTCAAAATTTCATGTAACCATTCAAAACAAACTTCTCCGAAAATCGATAGCCAATTTAAAACGGTATTTCTGCACTACCGATGAGGTCAACACTGTATTCATTACTTTACTATACATATTTTGTCTTATTCCTACTAACATAGTAAATCATAGTGAATTTATTTATTCTCTATTCAATAGTTATTATATTGAGTAATCATTCAATAAAAAGCTAATAAAATAGAAACCTTTTTACAGACTTTGCAAAATAATGATATTATTTCAGAAAAATTATCAGAATATTTTTGACAAGATACAAGTTTTGCGCTTTCCACTGTTCTACAAAAAGAGGGAGAAAAATTTTTTATATTCCAATGTAAAAAATATTGAGTATCTTATGATTTATCATTAGTGAATGCAGATTGGGTAAACAACGTCACTATCTCATTTTAACTATTGATTGAATAATTTTAGCCAGGTAAAGTATTTAAGATATTATTACGTCTCCATTATAAAACCAGCTTCAGGAACAAAGATATGAGTGTTTCCATATTAGGTACTTGAAACTGGAGAGCTCTCTTCAAGTTAAAATAATGATAATATTTATGTTTCACGATACAATTTTAACTAATATTAAACGGATATTATTACAACAGATAGTATTGACTACTATTAGTAAAAACTCTTCATGTATATCTTTATGTAAGTTTGTGCAAAGCCCAGACTTTTCACGACATCACATTAGAGGTCTCTCTAAATTCTTAATATATTTGCTAGAATGTATCAGGTATTTTTTTCTAAAAGGGGAGTTTCAGTTACCAACATGTTTTAGGGACATAAGTAGCTGCTATATACCACTACACTAAATTCAATTAATTCTTTTTTTGCAGTATTTGAAATTTGTGGCAAACGGTAATGTCCTTTTATCATTGTCTTATATTGTTTCTCCAATATTGGTTATTTAAGTACTTGTAACTTGTAATTTTTTTATCATTACCGAAGCCTTTCACTCCAGGGTCTAGTACATTTCATTTCTGTCTATCTGTCTGCTTATCTTTCTACGTGTATTAAAGTAAAAAAATTAAAAATATATGTTAAACGTCTAGAACATAAAAAAACCTTTACTTTAATATATGTATTTCGTTACTAATACGTCAGTAAAAAATATATTAAAATAGCACTAATTTCACTAAGTTTATTGTACTATTTTAGAAAATCTGGCTTTCGAAATTTACTCAATGTAACAACAAAATAATATATTAAGTAGGATGAAGTTAATTCTACTTAGCCTGTGATACATGACGGGTATATGTATTTAAGTAAATGACGGTTTAAATCGGAGAGTGCACTGAATAAAACATGAATCGGCCAATCCTGTGAGCCATCTCGGCTGCACACTTATGTAAGCAGTAATGTTCTATCTGGAATAACAACTGTATCATATGGTATTTGAAAATAGCTACAGTATATAAGTAATGTTTTACGGACGAAAACTGAATTACGTATTATCAAAATATTTCTTATACCGAGGAAATATTTTTGAAAATGAATTTGTACATCTAAAGAAATTATTTCAAATAAAATAAAAAACGTGCTATTCACGAAAATATTTTGTTCTTATTGCATTCAGCACTTTTTGTGTAACAGGGCATTAAAACAGTGTGTTCTGGTGTTATAAATTAAATATTAAATTATAAATATACGCACAAGCATTAATTAATTCTAACTGTCAGTGTATGCAGAGTTCTAAAATCGAACACTGAGAATATTGTATTGATAACGACTTCTCTTTTGCTCTTAAATCGCATATGCAGAATTTGCTCCCTAGAAGATACAGTTCTCTATAAAAACAAACCAATACTTGTAACTTGATATTCTTTCGTTCAATTATATTCCATTGTTAAAAAATTAAACTATATTAATTTCTCAACATTTATATAGTTGAGAACTGGATAGTTTGGAAATAAAGATGAAGCTGCAAACGTTTGTGGTTGTAGATACGTTTTGGTAGAACACCCTCACTCCGACCATCACTTTAAAGTTAATTCTTTTCTTCCCATTATAAATCCCAAAAATAAAATCAGACTTTAATGTTTATCAGAAATATTCTCTCTCAAAAGCCACGAGACTCTAAATTTTTATTAAACTCCAAGCCATGTTTTGTTTTTTAAACTTGTTTTTGAGCACCAAAGATCCTGTAAATGTCAAGATTTGAATAGAAAAATGTATAATTGTGGAACAGTCACTACAAAAGTTAGAGGATGCTGATTTTGTTTATTGTTTGACCTCAAAAATATGCTCTGACACTCATTGTGAAAGATAAAATTCGTGCACAGTTTTATTAACTGTAAAATAGCCTAGGTAATTTTATACTTTCCAAGATTATTGCTGGTGATAGAGAGCCTGATGCCGTTATTTATATTTATATTAATATTTCACAATTCAACGCTAATGAGAATAATGAATAAAAATACATAAACTTTAGTAATATAGTTGAAAAGAATCAAACTCTCCCTATCATATGATATTGACTAATGTATGTTATGTATCGCATATTCTACATTTAAAACGATGAGTAAGTTATAACAAAAATAAATCGTGTAATTTGTGATTTGAAATGTAACCTATACTTAGAGATGTAAGAAATTCATCACTACACATAGCCCATGAGTCTAGCCAGAGTCAAGCCAATTTAAATTGCATAAGTACATCCCCTGATTTATTTATAGACAGAGAAATGTCCCTAAGAACTAATCAATCGCAACTATGCTAGTTTTGATCGAGATTAAAATATTAAATACTAACTTATTTTACAGATATTATTTTTCTTAGCTTGATACAAAAACCATCATGCATGTAGTGCTTAATGATCTTAATATAAAAGTTTCCGTATTTGGAATTTATAATAGGACTTCATATCAGTCACTCGCTTATTATTAATAGTTTTTAATATTTTACTGCACGTATAAAACATATTATATAACTCTACTTTTTATATGGTTCAGGAAGTCTGTTTTTACTTTCGTAATACGGATTCATAAATTATGGCGGGGGACAAATAGGTCGGTAATTTCTAAATGTAATATTTTTGAATGCAATCCCTTAATTGGTGAGATTAAACACACTGTACCATTGTTAATGTTACCTACGGTATAAAGAAAGAATTCTCGATATTTTAGGAGTTCTTGTATTGCTATCAGACTTCCCCGTATCTAGTAATGGTCGTTTTCGTTTCAGATAATACTTATATAAAAATCTATTGTACTGCATGCTTTGTTATTTTCCTTTAACGTACGTACTATAAGTACCAGGTGTCTTTGTTTAGCTCATAATCTGAACGAGCAAGACAATTTGGAGGAGCTTTTATTATTTTACAGAGACAAGTCACCTCATAAAACTCACTTTAAAATAATGAATTCTGATTGGATTAGTCGAGTTTTGTTCACATTTTATTACGTTTCATTATTCATCACTTATCTAGACAAGTTATTATTATTTATATGAATATGTATATAATATTAAAACATTTAGTGAATAATTGTAATGTTTTTTTCTCGAAGGAACAATTGTAACAATGATTGTTTTCAGCATGTTGTTGCTATGGAAATACAGGAGCTCATTATGAACCACTTTAACAGAACTCAAGAGCTGAGTTTATTTCTCGTCTCTGGAAATTCTCTTTAATTATCTCTGAACAATTTAGAATGTTTATTGGTATTAATGTAACTAAAACTTATTCCCAGTTAATATGCACAATGTATGGTAATTCTATAGTGTTTCTTAACTTCATGCTCAAGATAACTTAATTTAATTATTATTAATTTTGTTATTTATCTATGACCTTATTAATCACCCACCTTAAACAAATTTCTAATGACATATCAATTTTTAGCAACGAAATAATTTCTGTATACATATGTATTTATGATTTTGTTAATAGTCTTTATTAGTTACACTTTTACTTACGTTGATACCTATAAATATTATCAAATATCATTCAATGTTAATATAAAACCACTTTAATTAAATACTTGTGGTAATTCACATTGTAAATGTAATGATAAAGTCTAAATTGCAGGACAGTAAAGACTAAAAACAAAATAGCTTAATAGAGAACTTTGCTTCCAAAGTATATATGAACGTACTCCTATTTTTATAATAAATTGTGGTTTATCCATTAGAGAAACCCTTAACAGGTAAAAGTAGGTTTTAATTAAAGGGCTGCTAACGTTAACTAGGCCACATAGACAATAAAAGACATGGAATAGAATCTGAAAGGTGTTAATCCGATTCCTTTGTCGACAAGCTCGTTCTTTAAACGAGTCAGATACTCTACTTTGTTGTGGGTTTGAGTAAATGTGAGTGTGTGTTTTTTATTCTGTTTTAAGCTCGTATCTATTCTTTAAAATATAAATATAACTCAAAGAAATGCAAAGAAGGAGTGAAATTTGTACATTTTAATATTTCTAAATAATAAAAAAACTATAATAATGTATTGTAAATTTATTAATTTCTACACTGTGGGATATGTTTTATCCAACTCGAAGGTAAATTAGAATCTACCTATATGTATTGCATTGTTTCAATTGAATTCTTCGTTGTCACCCCAATAGTTTCAACAGAATAATAACTCTAAATACTTTCTTTAGCTTGTTTTTTTCTCGTAATAATACCTTTTTCTGGTATAGGGATTTGTTGAATTTCAAATTTTAAGTTATTCGGAAGATAGCTGAGATATAGTATTTAACTCGGTGGAAATGGATTGCTTTAGGTAGCCAGTAATAGCGTTATTCGAGACATCGTATTAAAATTTAATCATAAACAAATAGAAGTCATTTGTATTATAATTGAATGGATCTTCAGATAACTACACTTAAACCCTAAAAATTATCGATGTCTGGGTGACAATTTCAAATACTCGCATATCTCTAAAACAAGCGCAAGAGAGACAAGAAATTGTCTCATAAATGCTTCTTATTCCACGCCATCAAACCTCAACTTAAAATAAATAATTTTACGTCACTGCTTACTGAGTGTATAATTCCGTTCCTAACCACATGAAGTCAGTTGCAAGTCAAAACCGGTTTGCAGCCTTACTGAATGCAAGAAAATGTGTCAACGATGGATTAGTTTGAGTAGGCCTTGGAAGAGGGATGCAGTGGTAATGAATGTGTGTATGAATGAGTCATTCCTAAAAATGTTTTAGAGATACTTTTACCGCATAATTTTGAATTTTTTTTAAATTTCGTAGTAGTTCTACTTACTTTCAGATTATTATTATTACATTAAAGTTACCTGTAAAGCAAGAACTTAACGGCTTAAATTCGCCATTTTATATAACAGATTAAATATAAGGTTATTTATCAAAACACGTGTTATCGACACACGGTTGAAACGATACTATTTAGTTCAAGAATTTTATTGCTATTCACGATTTAGAAACTCGAAAGTGTATTAGGCAAAATTGTATTATACTGTGACAAAATATACCAATTTTTAGAACATTTCTGATACTTTAAATCATAAAAAGTATGATGCGTAAAGGAATTTAAAGCTTTATGAAACCAAATTTGTAAAAGTGTCTTACTTCTATTTTACAGTGAACGTGCTGAACTATTGGATCATTAATGAAACAAAGTATTCTTTGAAATATATTAGAATCGTGAGAAATAAACTAAATTTATATTGAGTAGAATATTAACTAACTTACTTTTCGTAATTAAAGACGCAGGAACTGTATATTAACGGAAGAATAGTTATCAAAGGATCAAGTTTTATAGAAATACCTATAGAAGAATGCCCAGGTTTATGATAACAATCTATGGGAAGAAACAAAACTCCATAAATATGAATTAAATTTGGAAACCACGTTGTTATTAATACTACGTCAGTCAATAACCTTACTACTTGTATGTGTGCAAAACATAGGACCATTACCGACGTGACCTATCACTATACTACAAGACACTATATAAACCAGATGCGATGTACCTCTGATGCTTGTGTTGGTGCTGCCCCTCGCCTTGCTATACGAGTTAGAATCGCTGTCAATAACCAAATTCACACCTCCCAGAATGATCCAACAAAACAGCCATCTCTCTGGAGTGTATGCAATATCATCATATAGAAATTGTGATGATTAAATGATCAGGGTTCATCCAGTGCCAGTGCCAATCAGCCTGACGGAGGAGAGATCCCTGGAACAGGGATGCTGTTCACCTTTTTTTAAGCAACAAAACAATCCCTGGCATTATTATCATGGGCGCTAACAATCGCAATACCTGTTATGGAAATTCATGACACATTATCTTTCAATCAAGGGTTCCTGTATCAGGAACATGTGAAATTCTTGTACAATAATTTTTCTGGAAAACACAGTTGACGCCGCTTTAATGAACTGCAGATTGGCCATCCCCATAATCAGTTACAATATACTAAATAAACGGAGGTTTTTAGGAATACAAATGTGAATATTTTTGTTTCTTTATACACAATTTAGGCTACATATGTCCACTACGTTTTGAGTAATTGGGTATAAAACATCGAAACGTAATCAACTAATTTTTAATTGAATACGTAAATACGCTTATGTTATAAAAAGGTTCAAAGTCAATAAGTAAAAACAACAAAATACGTTACCCTCAGGGGAGAGCTCTTAACGTTTATATTGGAAGTGACGCTGGAGTTCTGACTAAACATTCACGCTTTCCATCTCCATTTGTACAACAATTAGCACAATAATTGAGTCCATCTTTTCAATATAAATAATATTTACTCTTACTTATAATGATCGTCAATGCGTTTAATGTTTTAAAGCGATAATACATTAATTTTCAATAGTAAATACACTTTTCAGGGCATAGGAATCTGTTTCGATTTATGATATTAACGCTATTTAAATTTTTACAGCATTACAAGTTCTCCAGTTTTAAACTATTCATACAGATAAGTGTAAAAATCTAGGTGTACAAATAGATAAGAATTGTTAATATAGCTATATTTGATTGGTTTTCCGTTTACATGCCTGTTAGTGTATTTAAGAACAAAGTATATGTATTGAAATTGAATAAGTCAAACTTAAATATAAATAATCATTTTGATTCTTCCATTTTAAGTCTTCATTCTGGGTCAAACTCACCCTTAATAAAAGGGTACAATTACAGGATTTCCAATTATAGTCGACGTTGTGATAGTCGAAGACAGTTTTGTGCAAGGTTATTTATTGGAAGATTAAACTTAGTTATGACACAACTAAATTCTTTAATAATAATTAAGAATAAACAGAGCATACTATTGCTTACTATTCAAAATTGGTGATTTTTATAATAGCATTTCACAACCATAAACCCAACAACTGAAAGTAAATTAATACGGCTTAAGAAACATGCTTCGTTGCCCTGTATAGGATTTTGACAACTCACTGTACGCCTAAACATCACTGGCCTAATAACACTGAAATCATAAAAACTAAAGTGATTAGCTAAAACATTTCATAAATCTTCAGATATTCTATATAAATTAATTAAATACCGTACGGTAAAAATAGGTTTGTTCAATTTTAGGCAATATACGTGTCTAAGTATGTTATAAATATTATATGGAAAAAGTAATTGCGCAGAGGTAATATACAAAAAAAATACTTCATATTATCCTTTTACATTTCAACAAATGTAATTCTAAAATAGGAAAAACTTATATATATATAAAATTTAAAGATTTATATGATAAACGTGATATATATCTAAGTTAAAAATTTATATGTTAAACATTATATATATATATAATATATATAATATATATATAATATATATATATAATATATATATATAATATATATATATATATATATATATATATATATATATATAAAATCTTTATCATATCAGTATTCAATTTTTCAACTTGAATGAAAAAATAAACCAATAATATAAATCCTTTTCGCGTCGCTGATTTTTTAAGTTAATAATTCAATAACCGGCTATGTAATGGGGAATTCCTGATGACAGAATATGTATTTATTATTTTCACGTCATTAAAATTGGTAGATACTCAATAAGGTAAATTTATATTTAATGTTTTCAAGGTGTTTGGGTGATCTTATTAAGCCATTTACAAAGATTGTAAGTATATAATTCTAATACCGGAACTAGAAGGAAATATTTATGTATTATTCATTAAACTGAAGAAGGAAATATCGAAAGCTGAAGTATCAGTCGCGACTGGAAATTAAGTCACGTGGAAAACTGGAATCAAGTCGAATTCCCATCTACACTGGGAGACAGCAGTAAACCGAATAGGATTTTCATCATTCTTTATAGCGTGTTGTGTGGTTAAATAGATTTTTAAAAGGGGTTTGATGGGTAATAAATAATATATGTTCTCAAATTATTATTAATAATCATAATAAGCCAATGCTGTTATAAGAGTACTGAAGAAGCTTCATATAACACATTTTATAATTAACTCATTTAATTATTCAATTAATTTCAAGTAATTATTGGTGCATAGTATGAAAAATAATGAAACATGGTACCTTGATGTCAAACTTTAAATAAAATTTATATGTTTAGAAAGGTAGGTTAAAACATTTAATAATTTGTTATTTCATTAGTTATATATTAAATTTCATAGTAATAAATTATTCCAGCGATACCACCTACACACTCAGCACCAAAATTCCCCTTAAAAACCCTTCTAATGAGATTATACATGTTTTCCCGTACAATATATAACTCTTGGATAGCAGACTTATCAGTTCGTTTGAACGATATTGTCACTGAAGTTTTATGGGTTGCTTCTTAGAAGCCGAATCCCAGAATCCTAGAATCAACCGTACAAGTGTCGGATTCCAGACGCTGCACTAAACGGAAGTTAAAATGGATCTACACTCAATTTTATAATTGAATTTATCAAGCCTACAATAACTTTTCTATAAATGTTATTAGATTTTAAACATAATATAAATAGTAATAAGTGGAGGTTATTATGTTACTAACATACATACACATGAGGTTAATATTTAAGTACTTTGAAACTTTTGTTGAATGTTTTGGGTCTTTTAATATTTTATACCAATCACACAAAACGTAGCAGAGAGGCTTATACGAAGTTTGGATTAACACATTAAGACATAAAAAAAACTTAAACATAGTTTTGTCCAAAAACATTAACCCCTTACAATTTGTAAAATTTACGAACAATAAGGCCTTATGGAGTCGATCTTTTTAATTTTATTTAGGCATACATTTTCTGTGGCATATAATTTTTATTTGCAAGCAATTATTAAAAGCAGCTACTGCAGTGTAATTTAGATAAAAATGAGAGTAGTTCTGTCTAAATTTTACCTGATGTCATTAACAACTTCATAATATTTAGTTACTCGTAATACAACTTCATTATGCAAAGTTATAATAGTATAAGATGTTTTTAATTATTATATTTAATATTCTTAATGATGACTTCCATTCATATTAGAGGCCTCCAACACAGTAGCTGAAGATATAAAAACAGAAGAAAAGGAAATCAGCAACACTAAACAAACCACTTGTTCTGAGATTGGTAACAAACGAGTGAGTTAACAAAGAATGCCCTAAGCAAATATTAGTCATTTACAATATCTATTTTTAACCTTATGTAGGAGAATATTGTAATTCAAAGGGTGAAAATTTCTTGACATATTATTATTGTATGTGAATTGTCAATAGCTTCTGTCTAGTTGTCTTTATAATCAACATTTACAAAAATAATTAACTGGTCATATTATGTTACATGATTCATAACAAGTTTTCCCTACATTAGCGCTATCGACTATAGCAGCGCTCAAGCCATTAAAAAAGGTATATACACACTCTGTGTGTTGATGTATTATTCATACCGAGAGAGCGGATGGAAGCTGGGTTCAGGTAAACAAAACTGCCCCACTTTACTCTTTCCGGTTTGAAGCATTCGTTTATAAAAAAGGATGACATTTTCATTACTTATTTACTTTGTTATAAATTTCAAAACCATCATTCCGATTGCATTGTTTTTTATTTACGCCAAAGTTTAAAGTCTTGGAAATGGACTGGAAATGTATTAACTAACAATTTGATGAGCTGTTTCAAAGCAGATTTGAATTAAAACTGTAAAGCTATAAGCGGTAGTGACTAGTATTGACTAAAGTCAATATTCCAATTATAGCTGTTGTATATGAGAAAAGTTTTAAGAATCAATAATAAAGCTTACTCTGAAAGCACTGTATAATGTAGTTCTTTTATAAAAATCCTCAAACTATAGAGTTCAGAACCCTAAATTAGTCATTAAATAATGTCCTCTATCGAGTATTTATTTTCTCACACCTTGAAATATGAGTCTATGAAGCCAAATTTTCCCTGCCGCAAAAGCCTACTAAAATTGATTAATAATATTGGTACCTTTTTAAATACAAAAAATAACTTGAAGCTATAGAGGTAAAAATTATATTAAATCTTACAGAGGTACATAATAAATCTAGAGAGAAGAGAGCAACTGTAAAAAAGAGACGCAAGGAAACGTTTAAAGAAAAGGAGAGCCCTAATAAATATTACGTGTAGCATACTACAAAAAGGCATTTTATCTTACTTACTAATGGTTTTGGTTTTATTAGGTTTTTAGTAATGTTTTTGTTAAGAATGGCATAATTTCATTAGTCTTCAAGTAAAATATATTTCTCAAGGTTTAAAATAAATTATATTTTCCAGAAAATGTGCAAACAGTTGACGAATGCACGCTTACACAGGCATAAATGTATAAATTAAGTTACTTTTAAGCTTAAAACTTACTTTTTGAAAAACGATTTTGTAAAAAAAAAATTTTAGTTCATCAAACGTCCACCTGTTGAGATAATGATAGTAGCTATTCATCTATATTGCACTATATTTCAATTTCGATATTTTAGCTTTATTTAATATCGAAACGATGAATAATTTGTTTTAACCTCTATCGTTAACGTCATTTCCTCGTTCTCTTCAGACGGACGTGAACTTCAGGTTCCAATAATGAAGTCGATGGCAGCGTTATTCTTATATAAACCTGGAATGAGTCTGTTTAAACTCGATGGTCTTGTTCCAAAATGAAAATTGTGTTTCTCTATTTCTCCGTTTAGTATACATGTAAATACTTCTTTTTGATTATAATATGCCTTCTACTATAGTGAAAAAATAAGTAAATTTCAAGGAAATCGTGGATTTTTGTGATTAAAACGAACAACGTTCATTGACGAAAATTTATAGGAAAGCTTGAACTTAGGGATCTTGCTTTCTTGTCTTTTGGGTTATGCAAAGCAGATATACATCAGTAGAATAATGATAAATTGGGTAAAATTAACGAGGAGAAAATATTAAAATTCGCGGAGAATCGGATGTTCTACTTTTCAACGTTATTCTGTTAACTATAATACTATAGTAAAGTTCTAATGGTGGTTAAATAACTTGTTTAGGAGGAATGTAATTAATGTGTGATGTAACAAGCGTTGCTGAAGTTTTATGAAACATAACATTTAAGTTTTATAACACATGTCATTGCTGAAGTGATTTGTGGATAGACAGAAGGACAGTCAAAAATATACGAAAGAAATAATTACATCCACCCGGCAGACAGACAGAAATCCTACCACCCTACTGGGAAGTAGTCTTATATAAAGCTGAGCAAAGTCCCATTTATGAACGTGCACGTTCATAGTCGTCATTTCATTCGTTTCTATATAGAAGCTTTATTTAAATAACTGCTATGTAGAAAATGGTGGTCTAGTATAATTTGTATTTACAAATGAAATTATTCTGAACATAATAACTTACGAATAAAAAGTTACTTTTTTCCCATACTAAATCTCAAAATTTTATATGATTGTAGTCAGTTTATTTGCAAATTTATTTATTTAGTCTATATATATATATATATATATATATATATATATATATATATATATTAAGTAACCAACATCATTATCAATCTCGTATATTGCCAACACAGTTTTTCAGCGTGACAGTTATAAGCTTTAAAAGCTTTTAGAACCAGAATCAGTTGTAAAACTCAGCAGTTGATATAGAACCTGATAAATGATATAGAACCATAGATGTTAGTATATATATTAAACTAACATCTATGGTTCTATATCATTTATCAGGTTCTATATCAACTGCTGAGTTTTACAACTGATTCTGGTACTAAAAGCATTTAAAGCTTATAACTGTCACGCTGAAAAACTGTGTTGGAAATATACGAGATTGATAATGATGTTGGTTACTTAATTTTTTATTTCTAATAAAATGTATAGTCATTTAAATAATACAAAAGTACTATTTCCATATTTATATATGTCAGTTTATATAGAATAATCACCAAAGGGAAGAGACAATTGCTTTGCTCAGTGAAAGCCTGTGAAGATGTTCCAAATTTTCTTCATTGCATAAAGTTGCTATTTAACAAGCAACTTGGTCTCACGACTTTAATAATTACTACCATCAAGGTCCCTCAACATTACTTGAGAAATTTCGCAATTTCTTTGATGAAGCGTCTTACTTAAGGCAGTTTTGTTACATTTTCATTTAATCCATTATGCAGTGCAAGGAAACCTGAAAGTTATATATGCAATGAAAGATATATATATATATATATATATATATATATATATATATATATATATGCACAATTTTCAATTCATCATATTCTATTTTTTTACCGTTTGGTAGATTTATATATATATATATATATATAAGAGGATGATTTTCAATTCATCGTATTTAATGTACTTCTAATTTTACCGTTTGGAAAAAATGGTGGCATTTACTTATTTATAAAGAAATAATAAAGCAATTAAAATTACTAGAATCTAAAATAATATAAACCTCTTTCTACACAGTAGAGTATAACATTAATTCTAAAGTTTGGTACCCAGCACAGAACAAGTGAATTTTATGGTAGATCGTGCTGGTGTTTAGGAGTTCGGACTTCAACTGTTGGGTCTCTAACTTCCGTCATTATTCTTTGTGCTTTGCCTCTTTTCATTTATGTGGCTATCATAGCACCGTGAGAGAGGCTGTCACGCTGGGTTCAGTTTTTGGGAATGGCCAGCAATGCAGTCGTGACCGACAAAATTTCTTTTTGCTTTCTAAAACATACCTTTCCAGATATATATAATGTTTTGAGAGAGTGGTCTATCTGCACTTCACATATTAATTTAAAAGCAGTAATGTCATAACGCAATTTCAGTCAGTATTTCAATCAAACCATAGTACTACCACTTATTGAGAATTACAGACAATATTCGTTCAGCAATAGATAAAAAACTGTAAAGAAATTTAACTCTGATTTTTCCAAGGGCTTCAACCGATTACCATCAATTAACTCGATACTTTGAGATTATACCGACCACACCCAGACATGAATCGTTATTTGACATTTTGCTTCTACTGATTACTAGATTAGCGTAGAACAATATTTCGTCAATATAAAACAGAAATGGTCTTATCGCAAACCCCTCCCCATCCTCAGACAGAGGTCAAAGTCGAGCGGTCTAGTAGATAACGTGATTGCAGAGTCTCGCCGCCCGTTCAGCTGGTTCGTCGCTTTGTTGTACTTCCGTGTTTTACCTCTATATTTGTCCAAACACAAAAATTCAACAAAAACAAACATTACCAAACTAAAACTAAACTCTTTATTGAAAAAACACTCAAAACTTGTTTTTATTTTTGATCACATTCCGCCAACCAAAATGCGAGTGCCTCCGGCCATCAGCGCGGGGCAGCACCGAAGGAAAGAAAAACATCCCTCGAAATAGTACCTATCAGTAAAATATCAAATTCTAGAGGTGCTGATCATAAATATAAATTGAATTGTAATGGAAAGGCAATTATGTACAGTGCAAATCATGTGATGCCGCGCGGCCTGCCGTAATCGGGATTCTCGAGAAAGATAAGATAACAGCGACAAAAATACCGATCACAATACCTGGAAATGCTTGTAAGTTTGTAATTTTGCAATTAAAGAGTTGTTTTTTTTCGTTCCATCATGTCTATTTCTATAAATTTATATTTTTGTGTTCTTCATACTGGTGTGGTCGGTATAATCCCAAAGTACCATTAACTCTTATTAAAATAAGGAATATGGTTGATATGGTGGTTGTGTTAACTGGTACAACTCATACTCAACTGGAGACAACAGTGTGAAGGAGGCTAAGAGAACGACTGATTGAAAGGCAGTTACGAGGGCTCTGTTCATTGTCCACTATATTGTTCGCTTTACATTGACAACTTGTCATAAATATTTAGACATTAAAGTTTCATTTTTAACGCCGATGAACTACAAATATACAGACAATTTCGGCCTGATCATAGGGGACAATGTTGTTCGCTGTTGAAATTAGGCATTAAATGTCATCAAAATCAATGACAATCAAAATTATGTTCGCAGATATGTATAAAGGTTGATTTAAAATAACGGAAAATAGTCCATTTTATTGATATAATGGTTTTTTTCAGGCAAACTTCTGTTCAGTTCTAAATTACAAAACTGCAATTTAAAATATATTTTAAATTGCAATTTAAATATATTTTAAATTGCAATTTATATATTGAAATAAAACATATAAAATATATTTTGCAATTCTTTTTATTAAAAAGATTTGAATGCTATATTTTACATTTTTAACTCACCCGGATATGCTTTTAAATGAACATAAGAAACCATATCTACGCATAGATCAAAGATAAATGTGCTTACCATACCAAATTACAATATAACAAATTACAACTGAAATTGTATAAACTACCCATATACAGTTATTAACCATGCACATTGAAAAAATTCCCAAAAGAAACGTGCAGGGAATTATCTAAATTTTCTAACATAAAATGAGTTAAAATTACATGACTAGCCCATGCGCCTATTTGTGTTACAGAGGGCCACGCGCCTACTGGAGGGTAAAAGCCAATAACTTTATTTATTTCTGAATATAACTAACCTTTGCCTTAGTATATGTATATGACTATTAGTGAATTATTTTTTACAATTATTTACATAAGAGGAGATAAATTTCTATCCTTAGCCAAAAGCAAAGATATCTAAAACTTCAAGTAGGGGATGGTTTATATTTCCGGATGAGCAAAGCCACTTTTAATTACCAAAGTTTGCTAAGTAATATAGAAACGCCAACTTTATCGACACTAATCAAGGAGAGAAACTGCTACTTTGGACTTCTCTTAGGACTTTGAGAGACTTCTTTATGGTGCATAATTTGATGATCACGTCATACAATTGTGTCAGTTTCCCCGTAATTTGGAATATTTTGTATCGATAGGTTGGTAACAATGTTAAGTTGGCAGCAACACGGAGTAAGTTCATTGTTGTCTGTTCCAGTGATTAGTTTAAAGTGACGCTCTTCGCATCTGTTATTTGTTTGTCTGTGTTTTAAAAATGTTTATAACTAAACGAGTTTACATCATTTAGTTGTGTAGGAAGTATAAAAATATAATGATTAATTAATTGAAGAAATTAATGGTAAATATCCATGTGTCGTGATACCCACTTGACAGTACATTCAGACAATAAATAACTAATTTGAAAAGACAGAAAGCGTTTTAAAACTGTCAATTTGTAAAACAAAGACAACTAGGAGACAGTTGCTTAAGGTTTTGTAGGCAGTCCCGGTAAATTGACTTGCGAGGAATCTGCTGAATTAGAATTATCAAGAAGAAGCGTTCAAAGATTGTTAAAGTAAATAAAATTTAAGCCATACCGTTTACCTTCACTGCAAGTGCTTCATGAGTATGATTCCGATAGGCGATTGGAATTCTGAGACAATATTTATTCGCTCAGAGGCTGATCCAAATTCGTTCCGATCAATATTGTTTTTTGATGAGGCATGTTTCAAACTAAACGGACGCATTAATCGGCATAACTGCGTGTTCTGATTGGATGTAAATCATCATAACGTAATCCAAGCAGAACTCCAATGTGCCTGATGTTATGGTATAGGAACGTATTTCGAGTACTGCACTGATTGATCCATATTTTCTTCAAGGAAATGTTAACTCAGAAAGTTAAAGTTGCTGTAAGAAGTAGTTCTTGATCTCAGAAACAATCCCATTTTCAATATTCATTCGCTCATCTGGCAACAAGATGGTGTCCCGGCACATTTTGGTATCCAAGTTAGAAATTTTTTAAATAAAATATTTATGAATGGAATGGAATGGTAACGGGAAAAAGGTGACCACGTGGTACAATCATTAGCCTCCGCGTTTGCCAGACCTGGACCCATGTGCTTCAAATCCTCTGTATGCTTCAAAAACGCAAAACCTTGACAAACTAAGAAAAATAATTAGAAATGAGTTTTGAACTTGTAATTAACAATAAACCTTTATTAATTAAAAAATTGTGATTTTGTTCTCAGTCGTTGTATGAAGTGTATACAAAATCAAGGTGAACATTTTGAACAACACTGCTATAACATTGTATGGTAATAAGAATAAGAATAAGAATAATTTATTTACAAAATTACAAAATGGAAACAATAAAAGAGAGCACTAGCTAGCTATGTAAGTAATTTCACATAATGAATTGGTTTTCTTGCCTAAAAGTGTTTTATTCAATGAACCCCTTTAAATTTCCTAAATTTATTTATCCTGACAGTGGAACGTCTGCAATTTGACACTGTCACAGGCTAGACTGCTGGAATCTGTTGTCAGGTTTGTCTGAAGACCCTTCGCACCACAGTAGTCATCAGACTACCTTATGCATTATCCAAAGTCCCTACAACCCGTACTGTTCCAAGGAAGATTTGTCCTTATCATGAATATTCGCTATGAGTTATAAGAAATCTTTAAAAAATATTTCCGTTTGAAAACAACGGTAAATATATCTTAATTTTAGTTTACATATTTTTACCTTTATACTTTTTTACTATACGTTTGCATTGTTTTATTGTAATACAATAACATTGTAATAAAATAAAACATTGTGATAAAACTTATCTTACAAAATAAAAACACTACTTGATCGAATATCGATTGCATCATATTAATTACTTTTCTGAGAGAAACAGGAAAACCTGGATTAGACAATGCTTTAGGTACACGAATAAACTATGATAACCTATGAAACAGTTTATGTAGATATTAACAATTAGGTAAAAATATATTCTAGTGTTTCTATACAACAAATAAATTAAATTCCATTACAGTATATTAACATTTACGGATTTCAATGGTTGAGCTGTTAAATCAACTATTTAACATGCTAACACTTGCTATTTAACAAGTACTTGGTCTCTCAACTTTGGTAATTACTACCATTTAATTTTTCTTAACAATACTTGAGACATTTCGTATTGCGTTAAGCTTTCTTTGATGCAGCTTTTAACAAATGTAGGTTTGTTACATTAGATTAAAAACATTATGTTATAGTATAAAATTTACGGTCTATAGAATAATATGTTTTTCAAAGGTTACTTTAATTTTCATGAGAAGTTACTTTAACTATGTTGGCTTGATATATTGAATATGTTAAATGGTATCAACAGTGTCAGTTGTTTTAGAAAGAGATGTTTCATGTGACAACGTCAGACGAAGCATGTCTCTTGCATGAGACAGGTAACAACACAATTTAGTTTGTGAGCAATATGATTACTCACGTCAACTTGACATACCGTACTTTTAGTTCTATTACATTTTAAAACTAAAATATGTTTAAATGGAAATATTAAATTTTGACATTTGTCATATCGTAAATGTATAATAGTTTAATATTTTACCTGTGTATCAAGTTTGAGATGGTAGGTTTATTATTTTACGTTCAAGGAATTGTATTGTAACACCACGTTATATTTAATAATTAGGACGAATATCAACGGCTGCTTAGATTGTACTGACCGTTACACTTCTCAAAACTTGTATTTTTGTGTAATTTAAGGAGTAAGCACTGCATCAATCCCGCATATACACAAAAAAATATTCTCAGCCACTTGGAACACGTTAAAACCCATCCAATATTCATTATAATTCCCGTGTTTGCTTCAAAGTTGTTAGACAAGACTAGGCGTAGTCACTCCATATATCTTCATTCATGTACTCGTTTCTGAGAAACTAAACAGAAACAGTAGGTCACACGAGAATATAAAAACCCAGTATCCAATAACAAATAATCCGGTCGTAACAGATGAAGTAAAAATACTTTTGGTTTTTGCAAAATTATTTATTCATCTTATACATTATTTTATTTGGTTTCCTACATTTTGTTCTCTAGTTTTCAAATTTCATCAATTTTACCCAAAGAATTAAAAAAGTCAAGTAATACAAATTTAAGTTTTGTAACAAATTTTATAAACCCAATATCTCAAATGGATATCTTAAGATGAATTGAGATGATAAACTTCATATAATTGTCTCTCACGAAAGTTTCTAAAAAAAATCCTCTTATATCTTCCTGCCAGTGTTTTTTTTTGCGGACCATCTAAAGAAACGAATTTAACTATTGTATTAAAATTTTAGAATTATTATAGCAATATTTTATTAGTTATACTCCTAACTACATTGCTGATTACTATAAAATCCCAAATTTTTTCCACGCCAATTACAGTGATAATTGTAACACTTGGGCTTCTATAACGACACTATTTTTGTAAAAGAAGTTTATTTTATATAATTTCATAAACATTTTATAGCTTGTGCTTACTTATGTAGTCACAGTTGTTGAATTGTACTTCGTAACTGTGAGATTTTAAATGTGTTGAAAATGCTTTGCTACTTATTGAATATGTTGAGTAGTTATTAAAAAACAACACTATATCCTCCCTCCAGTATAAATGTTATGCTGTTATTTAACAACTATTTAACATATTCAATAAGTAGCAATGCTTTGTAATAGCAATTCTAAAACCAAATTTCAAAAAGATATTGTTAGGTCTAAAGATTTTTGCTGGTGAAATGTTTAAATAACAATTTTGATATAGTTTGCTGAATTTAACGTAGTTTAAACTAATGCATGAATCCTAATATATCTTTTCAATCATTATCTCAAAAAATGTAGCAAAAATGTATAATAGATCCTTACTACATTGAAGAATTTCTATGGACTTGAGGATTCCTTGTAGAAGTATACACCTGATAACTTATTGTGGGTCAATTATCTTTTTTATGTACCATGATTCCAAAGTTAACTAATATATTGTGTTATTTTTATTATAATTTTCAAGAAATTCAGGAAAGCGTAGGAAAAATACTATTCGTTAAATTAATGCAATAGCTTAAAATGAACGTTAATTTTTATCAGGATTATACGTATAGTGTTTCATATGTTATGAAATTTAATGTATGAAAAATAAATTGTGTGTATCCATTTACTTAAGTTTTTACATTCTCTATTATTGCATTACTTTTCAAGTATTAAAATATATTGTTGCATATATGTAAAAGGCACCTTTTAATTTCAGCTGAGTTAAATTTCCATTTTTCTATATACGTTTTAGCCTCATTTAAATGTATGTTATGACTCTCCAGTAATACATATAGCATATATAAGTTAGGACGCACCTACCTATCCCGAGTTGATTCAAGGTTGGTACAGTATTAAAAATGATATAAAATCTAGTTTATACTGAGATATTTGTAATATATTCCATCTGTACTATTTTAAGACGAAACACATCCAAATTTTTCGTAGATACATAGTATAAAATATTTCTTAAACTATCAAGATACTGTATACACTTGGATGTTTCCCTTGAATACAAAATTAAATAATTTGTGTACATCATTCTTCATTAAAAAATTATTTTATTCACATATATAATATGTTATTTATAATCTACAATTATTTTTTATAATACTCTACAAAAATCTCCCAATGTGTCCCTCATTACGTACATTTGTTAGCACTAGACTCCCAACTTTGGTGATTTTTTTTAGCGTTTTTTAAAGCTACATTGAGTTATTTTTTAATTAAAACTTAAATTAAATAAAAATTTTGGGATCGAAATATTGGGACTTAGTTTTTAGATTAGATTGTGAAATGTCAGGGTAAAATCGAACATGTAATCCTTTGGCAAGTTAGCACTGGTAGTTTTAAATTGTTAGGAAGGCAGGTTGACTGCCTTAAATTGATTAGAAACTTGTCTTATTGTGAGTATTGTTCTCATGGTTTGGTACAGCTGGACCAATGAGAGAGCTCCACGGATGTCCTGCAAAGGTGATTGGAAAGGGAAGTATTTAAGTGCCCGTTCATAATTTTCGCCCTTCTTTTGGTATTTTCGTGAATAAAGTTAATTGCAGTGCGCCGTTTTTCTTAAATTTTTTTCTGCGAGTGATTTTGAGGTAAGCACCACTTTATTGTACGTTTTATTGAAATAGTCATCCTGATCTGATTTTAAATTAATTTTGTTGTTCTTTTTTATAGGAAAAAATTAAATTCATAGAAACTACAGAGCAATCTGAATAACTTATTCTCGAAGAAACAATAGAGCATAATAGAATCATACAAGTTACATTTGGTTCATGCTTGCAAGAGAAGTGAATTAAAATTGAACTTTGTTCATAACTATAATAATTGAGATTTGAAAAGGTAGTAATTTATTAATATTTAACTGGAACTGTTTTATTGCGAATTATTAATTGAAAATCAATTGAACTTTAATAATTGTTAGAGAGAGACTTGTAATCTGAATTGCAGAGACTTGAAAGTTAAGGTTCAAATAGTGTAAAGAGAAGTTGAAATTTTATTTTGAATGTTGAGTGAACTTAGAAATGAACATTTTTTTTTTATTATTTCCAAGTGGTATTTCATCTTATTTTAAAACTTTATTATTTTATTTTAGAAGAGAGCTCTGATTTTTAGTTTGATATATTTGATTAATATTTTTATTTCTTGCCAAAGGAATTTTTAAATTTACAAAAAAGGTTTGTCAATTCTTTGTGGAAAATAGAGTGATAAAAATTCTGAAACGTTGAACTTATTATTTTTTCCAGTTAAAAATAAATCCATTGTTTTTATTTAGAACTGTGATTTTTATTTTAGGCAAACCAGATAATATTTAATAGTTAACAAATTTAGTAATACATTGTACTTAATATTCACTAGAATCTTTACTAATCAAAAAATATTTGATATCGTCTTGGATGTATTATTGATGATTTAAATATTATTACTCTGGAATATTAATATCAACAATCCAAGTCGTTATTATTTTTACAATCAATTTTCCTCAACAATACTTGAGACATTTTGTTAAGCTTTCTTTGATGCAGATTTTCACTTAGATAATGTTGTTAAATTTCATTGAAAGCAGTATGTTATGGTATTAATTTACGATATATAGAATAGCATGATTTCTTCAAAGGTTGCTTATATTTTTATTAGAAGTAAATTGGTCATGAATGTTGGCTTGATATACTGTAGAAATAAGATATATATATATATATATATATATATATATATATATATATAGTGGTTTCCTTCAAAAATACATTAACTAAATTATAGCCTAAGGCAAAACTCCTGGATCATCCTCATTCTTCTCCTGAGTCTCTTAAAGTCTGCCCAACTCGTTACAAATAGATAACATAATAGAATTGCGTTTCTAATTTAGTGTAAAAATTGTGATGAAACACTTGGGAGAAATTGGGCTGAAAATACATAAAATATATAATGTATACACATATATGACAGACACAATTATATATTTTCCACTTAATATCGAGTGTCACTCATGTTCGTCAATACATGCAGTCAATCGCAGACTGACAATCATACAGTCGGGTAGACAGTAAGAGAGATATCCATTGAAATGTTTTTGTCATGTGTAAAATATTTGTCTTTGTTACATTCTGGGATATAAAAAAATATCAAATCATTCTGTTTACTATTATATTTAACAATAATAAATATAGCTATACGTGAATCAATTTTATTAAAATTACATGCGTTCACTTCAGTAGTTTACAATTAAGAGCAATGACAGTACACTATTAGTAATAATTAAAAAAAAATTAAAATGTTTCACTTTTGTACTTTAGTAGTGAAAGTTGTTAAACAAATAAGTATTGGAATAAGTATTCTCTGCATAGCATTTCCTACTTCTAATGCACTAAATAAAGTTAAACAACGAAACTAGTGATTTTGCAACAGTTTTACAAATACTCTTAGATTAATAATACTACCGTATTTTATATTCGGCCTTTTGAGACCGAAAATTAATGGACATAGAAAAAGACCTATCATATATTAATAAATTATAACGAATATTTCTAATGAGTTATTTGGCGATATTAGTGTAAGTATCTTCAAATGGTTACGTTGCAGACCATTAAATTGATTTACTGTGGGCCGTTACCTCTGTCATGACTTTGGGACCACCAATAAAACCAATGTGTCGCTTTTCAATTTTGGTTTCAGATTAGAACTTAGCCTGTTGAAAACGACATAGAGTATTGATGGAAACTTTTCTCAGTTCCGTCCAAATATTTCGGCTAATATCCGAATAAGAGATACAAAGCAGTAACTTAATTCACTTCTTGTATCAAAGTGCTTCGCCCTTTATTATAATAATAAGAAGTGTTATTGAAAATTAAACTAAGCAATAACTATGTACAAATAGTAAAAAATATCGATTATTGTCGTAGGTATCTGTCCCCACCGTTCTATATAATTGTATAATAAACTTAAGTTTTATATTTACAGGTTAAAATAGTCACACTAAGTCTGAAGAAAACAACATAAAATACGGCCACTAATATGTTAGGATGAGATATAATTATTACCATGGAAATTGTTAGCTACTTATCGAGTGTTAGGCTTCACTATGCTCAGCCAGAAAATGAAGTATGGTTTAAAACTGCAGGTGAAGGGTGTTCCGAACCTGAAGCCATTCATACTTTATATTCCTAGATGAGCAAAGTAAATGTTAATCACCAAACTTTGCTAAGTAATATAAAAACTTTATCGAACCACAACGGGGTGAGGATTTTACGGTAGAATTCTATAAGAAGTCTATTTCTCTTTGTAAGACTTTTTTGTATATAATTTCAAAACTACGTTATAAAACTTGGATATATATGAAGTATAATTAATTAATGTCCCTTTTTCATGAACTTTTTGGGGTTTATATTCCTTTTATATAATGTAAAGTTCTACTAGACTACGTCTTTGCGTGTGAGTAACCTGGGGCTCTGACGGTCGAGCACCTCGCCTACCAGCAACAGACGCAAAAATCTATTAAACTCATTGGCGATCCCAGCTTTACGCAGCACCAATTTATCTCCAATTTTAGTTTTGATAAGTTTATGAGCTTAATTTTGATTGTTAATAATGTCCCAAACGATTTTAGAAACATTTTAAGAAAAAATCATTTGTTTTTAGACATCATATGATTTCGCGGCTTGGAACACTTTTTGGTAAAATTCTTTTGTAGTTTCAGAAATAAATTTTGAAATTTTAGTTGTTTATATATAGCTACTCGTATCTCGTATATACGTAAGAGATATTTATTGCTGACTTTTTATTATTAAGAATTAAATAAAAATCTTATTTCTGCTAATAAGCGGTTTGCACCTCATTATCTATGTTGGATGTTTAAAATTGTCATTTTAATAATCAGAAGAGATATAATTCTACAGAAATAGACGTAATAGTTCACATGAAATAAAACTATAACTTTCAACCCCTACTTAAAAGTACACTAAACCTTCATCTATTTGGTGTTTTTATTACTAACGGAGAATACTTTGCATACATTTTCAGTTTTAGGGTATTAGGTAATTTAAGGGAGATTGGTTTCTCACACAAAAAAAAAACTAGAACTTTTCTCAAAATTAAAGCTTTTGATCACCAAAGCGGTAAATGAAGGTAATCTACAACGATCACAATTCATCGAATGTACTTTTTTGACCTATTCATACCGTCTCAAGAGGTTATCTGTTTTATGAACAATTTGTGCTGGTAAAAAAATCATTTGAAACTTAAACTTAATTAATAATATTACAAATATGTTCTTCATCGTCACAAAATCACAAATTATACACCATAAACCACAATTTTTATTTTATAAACCATTCATTCAAAACACTTTATTGTAAACACAACTTCCACCAATTAACAATGTTCCTTACTACCCGAATCACTGGAAACAGTACTAAAAATCTCAATTCACGTACAAAAATTCTAAATGTATATTAAACTCTTTATATCCTAAAAGTTTAATGGTCAGCATTTTTGTGGAGATTAGATAAAATGATTTATATTGAACTGTTATAAGTAACCGATGTGATACAACAACATCTAATTAACCTGTTGACTTTTTGTATACATGCTATCATTAACGTGGAAGGTATAAATTATAGCCAATGCTCTGTATTATAAATTTATAAATATACTAGTAGTTAGCCACATCTTCGCAAGCAATCTTTGTCGGCTTTTCACGTGTGTGTGTGTGTGTGTGTGTGTGTGTGTGTGTGTGTGTGTGTGTGTGTGTGTGTGTGTGTGTGTGTTCTGTCGAGTTACTTACATTTCCAACAACAATCTTTAGATTGCCTTGTTGCAACAAATAAATATATATATCATCAGAGAGTATTTTATAGTTATTATAATTGACTTGTAGCATAGTTGATTTTGCTCTTTTTCCCCAATCAAAAGAATTTTTATACATACACTGATCATAGAAGCCTAATTCTTTAAAAAGGCAACTCTAGGTGGGGTTTTATAACAGTCTTAATATGTGTAGTAAGAGTGAAATAAATAAAATTTCTCTTTAATATCAGTATTGCAGGACTGACCAATACTTTGAAGCGTAAGAGTCAGAATATCGTTTGGTAGATATTATTACGAGTGTACTTAAATAGAGGTCAAAAGGGAGATGACACGATGCAAATCCTTTCCGATTTTCGGGGAGAAAGCAATATCCGGACTTGAATTAGTCCCTCATACCTTTCTTCTTTACCTCTGGCTCAGATTATATTAAAGTACTACCGTATAAATTAAGATGTGGAATTAATTTAACAGTGACATAATGTCAATATATTATTACTATAGACTGGTGGATATCTAGAGAAATTTTATTCTTCACAGTCGGGGAATAACAAGCAATTGTTCTATATTTGATTTACTTATCCAGATGATATATGTCGGAAATAATGCTGCCGCTTTTCTTATAGAGAGATGACAAAATTCAACTCAGGAATTATATCTAAAAGGGATTACGCTTTATTTAAGTAAAATATTTACACATGCATGTAGTAATACTCCCAAACTTTTCTCCTAGGAACATGTTCAAACAATTACTTTATATACCGCTTATGAGTTTGACTGGTTTCATATTTTGTTTTATGATGAAAATAGATACAAAAATTTAGAATACTTATGAATAATTTTAATATTTATTTCTTGGAAATAAGAAAACAATCAAAAATGTTTAACTTCTACTGAAATGGACAGGATTAAGAACGAATATATTTCACATTTACAAACAAGCCTTTAGTAAAATCTTAAGGTATATTTTAAAACATATTTTTATATAATATACATTTTGGTAATTATGTCGAACTATGGCTTATGTTAAGGAGTTTCTGTAGAAGTAATATTTAATTGGAAATTTAACTGTATAAATAGATTCATTGTTAAATTATTTTTTTCTCATAACCTTTTTTTTAAAAATGGTTGTTGTAGTTTCTTACAAAATATTATAGTTTACGATATAAACGTAATATTTATTTAACATAATATGAGCAGTCATGTAACACAGTCGTAATAACTTCTTTTAAGAACTTAACGTTACTTAAATTAAACTTATTTACTGTAACAACACACATGTGATGTTACTGTGATGGCTAAGTTTTAAATGTGAGATTGGAGATGTTTGACATATAGATTACTTTTGCCAACCTCTACTAGTTTATTAAATTCCACAAATCGGTCCGCATCAAATTGACAAGGGATACAATAAATAAACAATGAAAAGTGTTAATTAAATTACTTAATTTGTTTTTTTTTATGGTAGAAATTTCATTGAATGTATTTTTGGTTCATGTACGGTACACTGCAAAGTCTGCTTTAGTAAACATAACATTAAAATAAAGATAGAAGCATGTATGTATTTTTAGAACAGTTTTACTTATTTCAAGAAATTAAACGTTAGATGTAAAAATATAATTAATTTACTAATACGTTTATCAATAATATCAAGCACTTATGTGCTAATAATAATCCAAGTTTACAAGATACTCAGCAGGAGCTAAAGCCACGAGTATATATATATATATATATATATATATATATAAATTTCCCTATGGATTAAATCTTCGATAAATTTAAATCATCTGAACACTCATCACATCTTTACACCCACAGTCCGAACATATGTTTATTATTTCAAGAATATTATGCTTATTAATTTATTTATCTGTTTACATGTATGTTTTTGATTATTTTATGTGTTTCGTTATGTTGTTTTGACCTGAAGAAGCGTAATGCGAAATATAGTTAATCAATATTAATATGTTGGCCTTTTTCTACATATATATATATATATATATATATATATATATATATTATATATATATATATATATATATATATTTCAATAAACATTGAACCACAAAAAGTACTTGCTCCGCCGGGAGTCGAATCCGGATCTCTCACTTGCCGGGTGAACGTGCTACCATTACACCACAGAGTGCTTACTTTTTCCGATTCAATTATTTTTTTATTTGGCCGTGTCTGTCACATATGTGTTTAAATAAGCAAACTAACATATGATCGGAAGACCAAATACCTGTACAACGACTTTTATTTACGTTAAATTGTATAAATGGAAATAGCCTTATTTAATTTCAATAAATATTAGAATAATAAATCGTAAACTAAAACCCTTTTAAATTTCTTTTATTTCAGACACGTGTTTCGGTATAAACCATCTTCAGTGTGAACATTAACCTCTAATTAAATAATAAACAAAACAAATAAATATACACCTGTCGACTATTTAAACAGATGTTAAACTTATATGACACAGTTGTAATTTTGATTAAGATTCTGTGTTTAATATTTTTTCAAAGATAGGATTTGTTTTATTTTTTAAATTGTTATTTAATATGTTGTGAGGATCTTTGTTATAATTTAGATAAATATGTAATTCTTCTTTCGTGTTTAATTTTTCTCCTTTCCTTTCGATATCCAAAATTTCCATGTTATTTTCAATATTTTTGTAGTTATGTCCAGTTTCTAATAAATGTTGAGCGAAATTTGATTTTATTGTAGACATGTTATTTGTTTTCAAAGCTTGTATATGTTCTTTAAACCTTTTATTAAAATTTCTGCCAGTTTGTCCAATATAATAGCTTTCACAGTCACTACAGTTAATTTTGTATACTCCACATTGTTTCTATAAATCTTGTTTGTCATCTTTTTGGCTTACTTTGTTTTCAATTAGTTTAAACGTGTTATTTCTTGTTTTGTAACTGATGGAAAATTTTGAATTTTGAAAGGTTTTTCGAACAGCTTTGTTGATTTTAGTATTGAAAGGTACACATATATATTTCTGAATTTCATTATTATTAGGATTAGGCCGTATTGTGTTGGTTTTATTGATTTTTCTTGTTTTCTTCTGAATCATTTTGTCTACAATATGGGATTGATATCCATTTTTGACAGCTAGATATTTTATGATTTTCATTTCTTTAGTTTTATTTTCATCACTCATTGGTATATTTAACATTCTGTTTATCATTGAGTGAAATGCTGCTAATTTGTGTTTCCATGGGATGGTTAGAGGTTGATGGTATTAGAAGATCTGTTTGGGTTGTTTTTCTGTAAATTTCAAATGAGTGGTTTCCATTAAGATTAGAAATGCTTATATCAAGAAAGTTAATTTTGACTTTTTGGATTTCTTTTGAAAACTTAATTGTTTGGGGATATAGAATTGAGGAATGTTAAAAACTGGTCTGCTTGCTTCTCATCTCCTTTCAAAAGACATAAGATATCATCAACATATCTAAACCAGTAAATTATTTTATCTTTAAATGGATTAGTAACACTCATTATTTTGTTGTTTTCTATTTCATTAATTTCAAGTTGACTGTATTTTATTAGATTATCTTTTAGAATTTGAATTGTTTCTTGTTTTGGAATGTTCGAGTACATGTTGTTAACATCAAAGGAAATGAAGAATGAGCTTAATGGAATTTGAATGTCTTTAATTTGATTTGCCAGATTACTTGAATTTAATATACTGTAATTGTCTTCAAATTGTATGTTGGTTTTTATTTTGTTATTTATAATTTTACATACCTTGTAAAGTAGGAGCGTTACGAAAGTTGACAACTGGTCTAATTGGAATATCCGGTTTATGAGTCTTTGGTTGACCTTTTAGTGTAGGAGCTTTTGGATTTGTCATTTTGAGTTGGTATTGCTCTGCTTTTGTTAAACTTTTGCATTTAGCTATTGTTGAATTTATAAGTTTTTGTGTATTCTTGGGTTGGGTCCTTTTTTTAATTTTTTAAGATTGTTGCTGTCAATGAATGTTTCAATCTTTTGTTGATATGTTTGGCTGTCGATAATTACTACTGTATTCCCTTTTTTCGGCCTTTGATATTATACAGTTATTATCTTTTAGTTTTCTTGAGATGGACGATACTAACTTCATATCATTATTTGATGTTTTAAATTAATTTGGGAATTTGTACTTTTAAATTACTTTTGTTTAGTTCATGGACAAGATTATATCGGAAAGGTTCTTGGAGTTCTGAGTCTGTTTTCTTTATGGCTGTTTCTAAATTGATTAGGTCATCTTTGATTATTGGTATTTTATGATCCAGATTTATATTATATTTGAGGGATTTATCTAACAGTGCCATCTCATCATCATTAAATTTGATAGACGATAAGTTTTTTATTCTTGGGCAGAAATCTTGATTGTCATCCAATGTACCTGTACAGTGTTTTGAATAATTGTCTTCCTGTGAGTTAATCAATTTATTAATCTTCTTAAGATGAACTTGTTTTTTCTTCATGATGATGGTTTTGATCCATTGCTGTGTATTAATATCTTCAATGCTGTGGAATATTTCTTCAATGCTGTCTTGGTGAAATGTTAATTTAATTTCTGTTTTTATTTCTTCGATGGATTTGTTTCATTATATTCATTTTTGCATATAAAAACTGTTAATTTCTTCTTTTATCCATATTATTTTCCTCTTTGAAATGCTTTTAGAGCAGCTCTTGATGTAGATTTTGTATTTAATTGAACGTAATTGGGAATAATATTTTCGTTCAGGCATATCTTATTGAAACTGTATATCTTCTTTTACCTTTGCTAACTTAAGTGAGAGGTATTTTGTATTTGTGGACAATGGATTGGTTGTTAGTCATATCTGTTATGTTATGAACTCCACCATTATAGGGTTATCTTTATGTTAGAATAATAAATCGTAAACTAAAACCCTTTTAAATTTCTTTTATTTCTTATATATATAAGAGTGACATATATTGCTTGTATGGAGATCTTACTTTTACATAAATTTCCTCTCCCCTTCTCACTTACTTTCTCAATAGTAAGATGCAGAACCTTAGTAACAAAATTATGAAAGTTTGGGGTATGAAATAAACAAATACCTACGTTTGGTAATGCTATTTACCTACAAACTATTGATTAAATAGCTACAATATTAAGTGCACTTATAATTTGAAATTTTTTAAAGTGCCATTATTTTTAATCTCCCTGGTCATGATTCGCCAATTAGGATACCATATGATCCAGAGTGATCAAAGAGTGTTTTGTCTCCATCCCGTCAATCAGCTATGTTAATACATAAATTTTAACCTTCAAGACATTGTTTCTATATTCCACGGTTTTGATACCTTAACTACCAAATACATAAATCCTGTAAACTCTCTATATTATTTCTCAGTTCATCAGTGAAATTAGTAAGCGTACAATAAAACTAGTTTTGGTGTGTAAAAACGTTTAATCTCTATGGTTTCCTTGTCCCTGGGGATTAACACTTACAAAAGCTACCATAATATTGATGTTTGAGGCGTCTGTAAGTTTAGGGCCTATGATAAAATCTCGGATTTTTTTAGTATATGACGATAAGAAAGTTCCATAATTTAATATTCGGTATATTGTAGCATAATGCCTCTGCAGTCACTAATTCTATAGAAGATTCGTCCTTTTAGAACTGTTTAAAAAAAATTCCTGCACATAAAAATATAATAGTAAATATAAACTGTACAATTGAACTTTTTATAGAGGAAAGTGTTTCGGTTATATCCAATACGCATATTGTTTGGAAAAAATCATACATTTTGGTTTAACTAGCCAAGCTGCTAAAATATGCTTTTAGACGAAAGTGATAAAAGCATGTAGTCACGTTTTATGAGTATTAGTCAGAAGATAGTTCTTTTAAAATTAGTGGATTAGGTAAGCCATTCAATACTAATGAGTCCTCGTTGTTTGGAAATTACAAATCTCTATAATGCCTAAGGATCTTCTCAGCTGTATAAGATTCAGGTGTTTACCTTGCAAGAATTTATGCTCCAAAAAGGTCTATGCATTTAAATCTCAATAAAAGTCAGATATTAATAACTTTATATTAGGTTTATACTTGCCAGAAAGGGAAAGCTCCACGAGAGTAGAATCTTCCATAAGCAAAATATCCCTATGATCGGAAGGCCCCAATGATCTTGGAAGCTAAGAATTTATGAGGCCTGCAGCATGTAAAGCCGAGAACATTTGATTCATGGTAGGCCTGTTTTTCAACACCATCTTACTGTCAATTTAAAAATCGTTATCATGTATTCTCGGATGCATACGCTTCAAAACATAAAAAGATAAATTCAATTTTACTTTTCTGAAATATTATTTCAATGTAATTGCTCAGCTTTCTTAACTATAATGTAATGGAAAGGAGGTGTAGTCTCTAAATAGAAAAATCAACTCTTAATTAGTTAGTATTATTTAGTTAGCAAGAAGTAAGCATCTGTAAATTCTAGTCTGTCTGGTAAAATTATTTCACCTTTAAGTAGTTGTAGCGTTTTTAAAGCTACATTGATTTATTTTTTTAATTAAAACTTAAATTAAATGAAAATTTTGGGATTTAATTTTAGATTAGATTATGAAAATTCAGGGTAAATACGAACATGTAATCCTTTGGCAAGTTAGTACTGGTAGTTTTAAATTGTTAGGAAGGCAGGTTGATTGCCTTGAATTGATTAGAACTTTTCTTGTTGCAAGTATTGTTCTCCTGGTTTGATACAGCTGGGACCAATGAGAGAACACCGCGGACTGTCCTGCAAAGTTGATTGGAAAGGGAAGTATTTAAGCGCCCCGCTCATAATGTTCGCCCTTCTTTTGGTTATTTTCGTGAGTAAGCTGATTACAGTGCGCCGTGTTTCTTAATTTTTTTTTCCGCGAGGGATTTTGAGGAAAAAATTAAAATTCATAAAAACTAGAGAGCAATCTGAATAACTTATTCTCGATGAACGATAGAGCACAATAGAATTATTCAAGTTACATTTGGTTCATACTTGCAAGAAAAGTGAATTAAACATTGAACTTTGTTAATAACTTCAATTGAGATTTGGAAAAGTAGTAATTTATTTAATATTTAACTGGAATTGTTTTATTGTGAATTATTAATTGGAAATTAATTGAACATTAATAATAGTTTGAGAGAGTTGTAATATGAATTGCAGAGACTTGAAAGTTAAGGTTCAACTAGTGTAAAGAGAAGTTTAAATTTTTATTTTTTTAATTGTCAGTCAACTTAGAAGTGAAACATTTTTATTTTAGTTATTTCGAAGTGATATTTGATTTTTATTTTTAAAACCTTATTATTTTATTTTAGAAGAGAGCTCCTGATTTTTAGTTTGATATATTTGATTAATATTTTTATTTCTTACCGAAGAAATTTTTAAATTTACTTAAAGGTTTGTCAATTCTTTGTGGAAAATAGAGTGATAAAAAATTCTGAAAAATTGAACTTATTAATTTGCAGTTTAAAATAAATCCATTATTTTATTTAGAACTGATATTTTTATTTTAGACAAACCAGATAATATTTAATATTTAACAAATTTAGTAATCAATTTTTACTGAATATTCACTAAGAGCTTACTAATAAAAAAACATTTTATATTCGTCTTGGATGTCTCATTGATTATTTTAAATATTAATACTCTGGAATATTAATATCCACAATCCAAGTCGTTATAGTAGTGGACGTGTTTATTGACAAGAGCCAGTAAGTTAACAATAAACGTTTTTTAATTAATAGGGGAGAGACCTGCAACGGAATATACACATCCGTACAAAGCTGACTTAAATCAAGCGGGTAAATTAAAAACTCTCATGCAACACCTAAAAAATCATAAAAACGATTAATGCAACAAATATTTTGAAAAAAGGAAACATTATACAATAAGTGAAGTTACAGATGTAAGAAATTCGTTAGATCCAAAGTGATCTCAATTCATTATTTAATACTATATATTAAAGTGTCTTATTCTATTAATTAATTTATCAATGAATTTTCTTTTATATTAAGGATTTAATATTTTTATTCATTAATTTTATTAATAAGTTAATAACTAAGAGGTAGATTTATCTTTCTTGGATAGTGGGATTGTTTATACTTTATCCTTAGTTAACTATGATACTACTGTATGCTGCTTGTAAGGACTGCCGTTATGTTTATTCTTTCTACTGCTTTTGTTTATTATAATGTTATTAGCTTTAGGTACTTGTACGTAATCGCTTTATAATCGGGTTTATAATCGCTATTATTCTTCTTTCTTAATCTGTTACACTGCATTTAACACCATGTATTCTTCTTGCCATCTATTGTGTATAAATTTTCCTACTGCCGTTGATAAAACAAAATAAATATTTTAATTTAATAAATACATAAATGAACATAAATAACTAATTTTAAAACTATTATATCGCTATGAGACAGTGCTGTCAATGTTAAAAATACTTGTAAAGTTACATAAAGTAGTTAACAATAGTATAGTGAACCATAGAATTTATAATTATTTATACAATGTATAACGAAAATATGTGATTTGACATTGTTAACAACATTGATAAATTACTCGCTGTGATAGCGAGGATAATGTAGTCATCAGGTAATTAATCACCTAGCTTGGCGAATTTAAATCTAAAGGTTAATGGACTCCAGTTTTAGACTTTCTATGACTTTATAACTGTTGATGAAAATAATCAGAAGACATAAACTCGTAGTAAGTAGGTTTTTTAAATGTATTAAATCATTAATAATATTAACTATTTGTAGCCTTGTCACGAAAATAAATTCATTGGTTTTATAAATTTTAAGGGTAGTATAAAAATACTGATGAGTTAAAATGCACATAAAGATCCCCACAATTTATTAAGTTGTAATAATTTGACACAATAAATTACTCATACTGAAACATGACTTTCAAAATATTATTAACAATGGCGGCTTGAAATATTGTTATCTTGGAATATTTTTTTTAATTGTGTATATAAACATTCTAGTATATTTTTACTCCAAACATATTGCAGTAAAGATAATTTAGAGAGTATATTGTTACATTAAACTTCTTTCGCAACACTAACTAGTTTAAGAAAGAACCACAGGTAATGATAAAGTACTTATCGGAAACCGATACTGCGGTGATCGTGACGACAAAAGATACGAGATTTATTTTCTGTACTGATATCGACAGGTAATCACTGATTGCTACCTCTTGTAGATACAATCATCCATCTTCACTTCAACAGGCGTAACAATCAGTCATGCAAAAAACTACGTCAGTCCAGGACATTTATAATTTGTTCCCATTCATAGAGATATATATATATTTAAACAGTAATTATACCTTTTACAAACGTTAAATAACGTTAAAGTTGCACAATAAATGCTCGGATTTTTAGCAGTGCTGTTATTTTACGGTTAAATACAACAGTCTAATCCATTGATAACAATTTCCCATGTATGGATGAATGAACCGCACAAGGAATACAAATGGAAACCCAAGCATGAGTTTTCTTCTTATTAATTCATATTGTCAGACTTGTTTTTATGAAGGTATTTTATTTCCCATAAATTCCTATATCGAATTTCAGCGTTATCCATCCTCTAGTCTTAGATAGACAGGCCATATCTCACGGCTTCTGAAAAAGCATACACGTATTACTGCCCCATAGTTAAAAGGCCCTAACTCCAAAATTTTTTAAATTTACTTTTTTTGTTGTTTTCGATTTACTGGGATAAACCCTCCAAGCGTCCCGCGCCGGAATTCCGGCGAAATTAGTAATAAGCGCGTTTTGTAGCGTCCACACCGGTAAATTCCGGCGAATTAAACACGTGCGGAAAAGAACAACTCCTGAATGAGCATAAGCCGTGGTCTGGTAGGCGCTGGGATCGAATATATCCGTTGGAAAGGCGCCGCGTAAATGCACGAGTATCTATTGATAACCCAAATACGGATAAATTTTCTTTAGGTATTTTTTTTTTTTTTTCGGTGCAAACAACTGACCAAAAACTTTCTCCCCATTTTGTTGGCGGTGTAGCCAGCTGGGTTAGGTTCTCGGAGCGGGTCGCCTTTGTGTACGCGATTTGCGTTAGGTTTCGAGCGGGTCGGCCTTTTGAGTTTACCGGTTCCTGACGTTTTTACTGTTGGTTATTGGTTTTGTTCTTTATTTTAGTATGCGAAATGGCAGAAAGATTTTTTTTGGTAGATCAATGGTGATTTGAGAGAATTGATTCCACGAAGAAGATGGGGGACATTGGATAGTGATTTAGAAGCTGAAGGACAATGGCTCAGGACAATGTATCCACTACAAGAATCTACTCATCGGGCAGCGGCGAGGAATACGAACCGGGACCTTGACAATTCATTTCTTCATCAGACTCAGGTGTGATTCAGGACAACGGCAGTTAGAACTAATACCAATTAACGGAAAATACATTCAATACCATTACCCACCTACCACAATCAAGTGAATATGGGTTAGGAAGGCGTTAACTCAACCGAACCAGAATGTAATGTTTGGGAAATAGGTTTCAGGTTAGACAAGCCAGGAGTTAAAGAATTGTGCCCACCACGAAATAGATAAACCTATTGAGTTACTTTTTACTTATTTTTTTACCAATGCTGTTATGAACTGAAAAGTTCACATAAGTCAGACACACTAACTACTATGCCCATGAAACAAAGAATTAAAAACAAAGAGAGATTCTGGAACCAATGCCAACGCATTCCTAGGATTTACAAGATGGGTTGATATAAGCTGTGTATGTCAGACATAAAAAAAAGTTTTTTCGCTTGTAATTTTGAATATGGGTTTGATTAGACAGAAGAATCTACAAGCCTATTGGGGACACTAGGGCCTCACAGACAATACCTTTTTTCCAGTAAAGTAAATGTCCATAAACAATAAATTCCATGCTTATCAATACTCTTAACCCTACATCTGACAATGAGGCGGCCCAACTCTCCGTCGGTGGACAACCCAATTATGAATTCCCTTGGAGTGAAAATTTAGATTTTTTTTAGACCATTCTAAATAAAAATATTCTTAAAGCCTACTTTACTGCTTATCAAAATGTTTGTAGTTGATGAATCCTTACGTGGGAATGAAAAAACGTTGTGTCTTCTTACAATATATTGCCCTTAATAAAACATGCCCGCTACGGAATTAAAAAAATTTGAAGTATGTGATAGCAAAAACCAGTTACATTTTTACATTTTTTGAGCTTTTATAGCGGTAGTGATTTTTTTAAAAGGAAACCCGGCACCTTTTACTGAAAAAGTTATATTAGAAATCATGCAAAAAGCAGGTTTGTTTGGTATAAGGGTCACCACTTATTCCACAAGAGAATTTTATATACCAAAATCCCTCTTGCTGAGAAGCTTTTGAAACGTTCCAACTTTTATCACTGATGGTACAATAAATAAAAGATCTAAAATTTATTTGCCAAACAAGGGCATTGAACAGGAAATTAAAAGCTAGAGAAAAGTGTATATTTTCAGAAAAAGGTGAAATTTACTTTTTTGTTGGATTTCGACAGGACGTCTACCCGAAAACCAGGGTTTTTTTATTATTACTACTGCAGGGGCATGCTGAAGATAAAATTATCAGAAGCAAAAAAGGCCAAGAAGAAAGGTGTCAAACCAGTGTTTTTATTACATAATTACAACCCAAAGCTATGGGAGGAGTAGACAACTCTGACAAGTCCATTTATCACTTATCTTGTCACACGTCCTACCCAAAAGTACTTGGAAGAAACTCTATTCTAAAATTTTATCGACATGGCTCTATTCAATGCCTTTCTTTTGTATGCAAAATAACAGTGACCAACCAATGGTATAGAAGGAGATTTTATTGTAGACATCATTGAGACACTGGCAGAAAAAAAAAATCGATACTGTTCTACCAATACCACAAAACCAGGGTCCAGGAGGTGATTACTTCTCACAAGCTTTCACTCACTTAGACCCAACAAAGAATGATCGGGTATTTGCGTTGTATGCAAACAAGGAAGGAAAAGCACCATATTGTTGCCGCAGAGTGCCAAACTGTGGCATCCACAAACATTGCTACCCTTATTTTGGGATAACCTTTTTGGAGGCCTTCTGCCTAAAAGGGGAGGAAAAGAAAAGAGGCAAGCCTTTCCCCCAGCTGCTCTTCGGACTAAGATTTTTCGAAGAAAAAAGAAGAGTGTACCCAAGTTCGGTATATTGTAAATAGTGTTGTCATATATAAGGTTTTTATGTATAATATTTAAACATCTTCTTTTTCTACCATTTATTTATTGAACATAATTGGCTTTAACTTTTGGATTTTTTTATAACAATAAAAAAGTGATGGTTATCTAAAGTGAAAAGTTGATAAATTTTTTTTTTCTTTTTTTAATTTTTGATTTATAAGCTCTTAAGTTTCAACACATATTTTTGGTGAGTAAAATTATTTAATATTTCCTTACTAAGAATTTATTACTGATTACAATGGTTATGCTATAGTGGTATGATTTATTTCCATATTTGTATTTTTTGCAAATTTTTTATCTGAATGTCTGCAAAAACGGCTAAATGATGCTGGACGTTCAAGGGGGTTTATACGGGACGCTGGGGAGGATTAAAAATACGTCTTTTTTAGTATGACATAAAAAGGCCCTCTACTAAACTTATCAAACTCCATATGGTTACTATTACCTACCAAATTTCTATTGGGCCCTAACTCCGACAATGTCGTGGTTCTTTGACAATAAGATGGCCCTTATTGTAACAATTTAAAATGTTTTAAAACACCCTAGTGCAATAGGCAGTTGCAATTAAGGCCTTTAGGACTTATGGTTCAATAGTCCCACCCCAAGGAGCATCAAGGAACTTGGGGCCTTCTCTCTCATAAGGAACTATGTAGGAGATTTCCTGGGAATTTAGGGCCTTCTTTCATCAAACATCATTACAGGCATCGACTAGGCTAGAGTTTTTGTTGTTTGCAGCCTGTTTCTCACTTTAGTAAAACCTATCAAGTTTAATGTTGTCCATGAAGTGTGTTTTGGGTTATTAATTAGTTATTCAGGTTACAGTGTTTTAAAATTATATTTGTGTCAGATAGCACTGATTTTTTTCTACTGCACTTCAGGTAATTTTATTTTTTAAGTCTGTAATTGTTGATTTGCACAACAACGATGGAACATGATAGGCACAGTGGAAAGGTCTATGATTTTCCAGGAACTTTGTTTTTAAATGTGTTGAAAAAGCTAATTTATGGAAAGGTAGGACATCAAAGAACTTGGTGAAAGTCGACTTGTATGGAATGAAAAGGGACAAAGTTCTTCTAAACAATAAGGCTTAAGTGTCGAGAAAATGATACCATATCAAAGGATGTTGTGAAAGTAACTGCTAACAGAGGTAAAACTACGCTTTTGTACTCTACGAAATATGAATGAATTTTCCATCAAAAGACGTTGAACTTAATTCAATCCAAGTTATATCTAAGAAGTTTCCTAGTGCCAGAAAAAAATAAATAAAGTTCGTCGGGGTTTCAATTAAAACCAAAAAGAAAATACATGATTTGAAAAAACTGTGTTCCCCTTATGACCATCCAACCGTCGGGGGTTTTGGACATGTCTTCCCAGAGTCAGGGAAGAACGAGACTTGATTGACTGTGATGAGTTTAAAAAACTAATTTTCAAAAAGTTAAAGTAGATAGTTGATCAATTCTATAAAAGGCATAAGTGTTTTTGTTTTCCAGTTAATCTTATTATTATTACTGTTTAAAGTTAAGGTATGTGGGGACTTAATTTATCACCAGCATCTTCTTAACTGTGTAAGTGTAAATAGGTTCTACAAGTTTTAAACATATTCTAATGACTTTGTTGCAGAACCAAACTTTGTTTGTGCATAGATTACTTCTAATTCTTTTTATTTAAGTCATGTCTTAAAAACACAAAATGTATAATTTAGTTTCTTTCTAAATAGTAGGGGCAGCCTACAATTTAATACTTTTTCTCATTTTAAATGTAACTTATTTTTACAAGTTTGTACATTGTTGAAATATTTGTATCTTTGTAGCTTGTTAACTTTACTGTTTTAAATTTAATTAATGTCAACAAATATAAAACGAGATAAGGTTTCTTATTTCTAGTAATAAGCGCTTACAAATTAAAATTGATCCTTGATTAAAGGAAATATATTGTTTTTTACAAGCTTTTAAAATTTTAAAAAATATAAACTTTTACTTGATAAATATTTTGGTTTGTACTTGTTCAATTGTTATTTTTTTGAAATTTGAGTAGTAATTCATAATCTAAAAAAATAAACACTGCATGTTGGGTTTGTTTTCTTAAAACTGCAGGATTGTTAACACTAAAGAAACATTTAAAAAAAAATTATGATTATGCCAAATTAGGTGTCGCAAACTAAAACAAGTCCCATTTTGACGATTGAAAAGCCCTAAACTCCCATAGGAAGGGAGTTAGGGCTTTTTCAAGGGTGCGTTTCAGGCCAAACAAACTGTGACATAAAAATAAGCCCTAAACTCCACTTTTTTCTATTTAAATAAAATTAATCAATGAAATTTTGACACATCAACATAAATATTTTGTAGGTCTATCAACAAACTTTTTAGCATTAAACCTTTTTTTAATAAGTGCTAAAATGTTTAATGCAGGTAAATAAATTAGGTAATCCTCATTTCTGTAACAGTTTTGTTTCTTGGTAGTTAGGGTTTTATATTTATTATGGGGGGCTAGTTGCGTATATGCCGCAGTTCGTTACGTGTTTTTATACTGTGCAGGGACATTCCAAACTAGTCCTCATATCCGTTGCGTGCCCCTTCTCGTTCACATCAACCTTATTGAAGATAGTTATTCTAGAAGGAATTTTATGGCCTCCAGTTTATTTCGGTGCGGTCCTGACTTTTGTTATTGAATCGAATAAGCGTCTGATTTTCCGTAGATTTTGGGGTGTGGGTGGTCACTATAAGGAACCGTCCCCGCTTTAGGCCAGAAAATTGGGTTCAAGGTACATGAATGAGGGAAAGCGTCCATCAGGTATTTTTTTTTTTCATAGCTTGCACCCCTTAAAACTACTAGTTTACCCCAATATAAACTCTGCTTTCGATTGGAAAGTTACTAAGGGAATAGGTTTTCACCGCGAATAGCTCCGCGTGTTCTGGACGCCATATCGGCTCTCACTCTCTACTAGGTCGGGAGAGTTACGAGGACATCATTATTCTACATCTAGAAATTGCCTACTTCTACCAAAGGACCGAGTAAACGAGTTTTGAGTCCATATTTCACGTTTTCATAATTGCAATGTAAGGCTTAGTTATGAAGACGGTTGTTCATATTAACAGTGGTGTTGTGGGTTTAAAACAAAATTAAGTCAGTTATTGATTACAAAATTTGTGATCATTTTTTTATAAACTGTTGCTATTTTTGTTTTTATAATATGGTTCGACCATTTTTTATGAAGGTTCTGTAGGCTGAATGGTTGAGAGTTATGTTCAGTATTTCAAGAACGTTTGGAAGATAATGGATATTGTATATAAAGAGAGTAGGCACTTACTCGTACATATTTTATCGCAAGATGAACATGTGTTTTAAAGTTCGTTCAATTTTTAATTTTAACAACACTGTGTTCTCTTGAACAAATTTATTAAACACTCAGATGTTTTCAAAATTGATGGTTTATACAATATGTTTAATTAATCAAATTCAAGCGAAGTATTATTTTTACGCCTATGATAAACTATCTTCGTTATAAGGTAGATTCAGATCACAACTTTGTATTATAGTCAAGTGTTTTGTAACCTAGGCTTGGATGGACTCCATTAAGAAGTGGTTTAACTGTCAACGTGAAAAAAAAATGTCAAGATATGGCGATGATTCTATATAATTTCAAGTTGTTAATTTAATTAATATACATTCTTATTTAATTTAATATGTTCTAAGGAGATATTTTCTGGGTTCTTTACAGAATACATTTTTCGGCGGGGGGGGGGGGGGTGTCAAATGGGGATGGTGTGGTAAAGAGCCAAAAAGGGCCTACTTTCACTCATTTGAACCTACAATCAGGTACCGTCGTAGTGTATCTTATAATGTTTCGTCTGTATATTTAAAAGGTGCGTCTTCACCATTAAGTAAATACTATAACTAAGTTGGTATAGAAAATCTAATTCGGGTCACCAAAGTGCCCTAATTTTCGACCATTAAATATAACTTCCAGTTTAAGATAATTTTCCCTTGTGTGTAGTTTGATGAGAAGCTGTAATAGTTTCTGTAATTACAATATAAGTAAACTATTACACACATAAAGCCATACAGTAGATATTTAAACGAGACTTTTAGTTACACTTTTTGTACATAGAAAAATGCCTTGAAATTTATGGTGTAGACAGTTTAGCTACCACCCTGTTTTAAGAGGACTTTTATTTATAAAAAATTGTTATAAATTGTTATGTGTTAACTATCTTATTCAAAACCCGGATATAAGAAATTGTTGGTTTATTATTTTATTGTGCTGTAGGCTTATTTCTTTTATGAAAAAAACTTATAGTTTTTGTCAATGAAGTCATCTTGCTTTTCAAGGTGAAATATATTTACTACTCGAATTATACGATTTGCTATGACTAAGCCAATGACAAAAAGTCTTCCACCTTCATTAAGCTGAAAAAACAACCACAAACACTTAGAGGACTAGAGTTTGGTCATTTACGGGCATCTGTTTACACCCAGAATACCGTGGTCTGTCATGTTTAATTCCTAAAGGTTTGATTAGAAGAAATTGGAGAGCTGTTTTTTCTATTGTGGTAATAGATGTATGAAAATTTGGCTGATTCGAGTAGAAATATTTGTAATTGATAAATTCAAATATCTGATAAGGTGTATGTTTTATTCCCTAAAGTAAATATCTTTGTTGAAAGTTAATATCTCAGGAGTAATGTTTCTGTATTCAGGAAAAACAATTATTAAGTACAAATGAATTCCAAAATAACAACAAAAGTACAGTATAATAGTTGGCAAAAGTTTCTTAAGTTAAACCTGTCATTTTACCTAAAATCTTCTTTTAAAAATAATTCGATTATACCACCTTAACACAATTAAAATTTTTCCTTCTATATTATCAACAATAGGGATAAAAACCCCCAAAATAAATGAGAAATTTTAATCTTAATTCGACTTAACAATATACTTTAAATATTATTATTGACCATTTTAATGCGATTTAATGGATTATAGACTTTATTAGCAAAAAAAACCGCCCAGAAAATGTTTTAACCGCTATAATAATAAACTCCTTTAACACATACTAGTAACCTTTACAGCAATATAATAAAAAGGCCCCACGACTATTAAATAATCAGTAAAAGCAAACTATCAATCAGAAATACAGAAAACTATCGAAGTGTTAATAATAACTTTTTTCTTACAGATATTAATAATTAAATCAATTGCCTGCTGTTTTAATTTATCAAAATAAGAATATTGTTTTTGATATATAATTTATGTATTGATTTAAAGTAAAGGCATTTAACTATGAGTTATATAGATTTTGGTAATAAAAAATTGGCAAAGAAGATTACGCTTTTTGTGTCGAAATTTATTTGTTAAACATCGAGCAATGTTCAATATTGCGATAAGATCACAGCAATTTTTTCAAGCAACAAAAGGGACAAAAAAAAACACACTTTAGAAGAATTTTTTAACATTCCGAATTGGTTTTACAGAATATACGCAGTAGTATTCTACTACCCCCAGTTGCTCTGCCTCGTCTTCGTCAGGTCTGGGGAAGCAACTTTACCAAACACATCAACCTGTTTCAAGTTCTCAGACTCGCCTTAAGAAATTGCCTTGTTAACTTATACTCAATTACAGGTGCGTATGCATGGTTAAATGTTCTTTTTCAGATTTTTATTTTTTTTAGTTCATCTTCTATCCCTAATTTTGTTCCTTAACCATTAGTTTGTATTTAAATGTAGACGGAGAGTTGTGAGCAGTTTGGGG
>NW_025779408.1:0-61174 GCF_021130785.1 Homalodisca vitripennis
GCGTATTAGAGAATCAGATTAAATTATTCCAACATAACTATTTATTTGAATTTGTGCTTAGACTTTTATTATACACACCTGCTTTTAAATCCAACTTCATTACAAAGAATGTAAAATTCAATTCCATTAAATTAATATTTTATTAGAAAAATAGTTTAATAAAGTTAAGAATTAAACTAAGTATTTCAAAATTTAATCAAGATTTATTAGTAAATCCAGTTTTATTTGGTAATATACTATTGGTTTTAAAGTAAATTCTACTATCATTTTAGTTTAATGTTCCAAACACGACAGTAATCATAGCATAGCGTATGGAACGTATTATAATGGAAACGCTATGGATACAGTTACATTTTGTTTAATTTTTTTTCCCCTTTTTATTTTAAGGAAGGTCATGGATCAAAGTACGAATAAACTAATTTCACTAATGAGGTATACCAAAAAAAAAAATATAAATGTATAGTAATGTTCCTGCGTGTTAAACTCCTATTTCCCTCTTTGCCATTTTAATCATGTGGGAGCTAGCGCCTAACATGACGTGTAAACGGAATTACATACTGATTAGACATCGGAACGATGACAACAGTCCACTGGAGCTTATAATAATAATAATAATAATAACTTTATTGCGGCAACAATAAATAAAATTGCATACAAACGTCCACAGATATATTTAAATAATAAAAAGGTAGGCCTACACTTTTCATTTCACTATCACGCACACAGTCTCATGTTTTTCTTCCTCTCATTCAACATTCTCAATCTTCATTCCTCAACAGACAATCCCTCCCACTGCCCACACCCAGAACCCAGAGGAATTGAATCGTGTTAATTTTTTGAGATTTCGTCCCACGGCTCTCCATAAACTCACGTCAACCGAGTAAAACCACCCTCGACAACAAAAGGTGTCTTAGTCGAGTTTTAAATTTTTTTTGGTCATCTCAACTTGTTTGATCTCTTCAGGGAGTCTTATTTCACTAAGGCTTAGAAACACCAACCTCGAGAAAAACGTTCGAATGCTGTCAGTTCTGTGGTTGTTGAACGCGGAAGTTGTCCCTGCCTCTAGTCCATACTGGTGAAACGTCCCTGCACCTTTTGAACCTAGTTACACTTAAGAACGGGCAATACAAGACAACCTCCAGGATATAGAGACAGGGCAAAGTTCAGCCAATACGAAGCTCCCTGACAGGGTGACTTTTTTGCATGAATTCTCATGAAGTTTCCAATTTTGAAATGATTCGGACAGCTTTCTTTATTGACTTCTAAATACCACCGTTGGAAAACGAATTTGGTATTTAGAACAGCGGGCCTCCACAACTCTCAAACAAACCGTAATGGTCAGATGTGGAATAGTACTCAAGCCAAAGTAGGTCCGTTCTTAGTTATAACTCCAAAGAGCAGGAATTTTGCAAGGTTCCGTAAGCACATAAAATGCCTGAGGAAACCTTTGAACAAATGCCTGTCAATGTGATCGTCCTCAAGTCAGCCCTCGATCTAGGTGGCATTCCGAGAGAACTTTGGTGGAATCAGTTTTCCCTTCTATTAGAAACATCATCCGCCATCACGGCAGCAAAGTTGTCAGGTTCTTGCTGCCGAAGAAAGAAATTTGACAACGCTGTGATTTGGAACTGTTTGGTCCTCAGATTTAGTTGTACTGAAAACAATACTGAATACATGAATTCAGTTCTAAAAAAATGAGTTGATTTCTAATTTCATATTGTTTTGTTTTTTGCTGACTGATGCCAGAGAGTTTGTATCGTCAGCATACTACTGAAAACCAATCTTCCCTGTAAGGATTCGATGAGTTTCCAATCTGTTTGTTGTTAAACACAAGGAATAGGACAGTGTCCAAGGATAGATCCGCCTGTGGGGGGACATCCGCAAGTCATTTTGAACCCTTTTCCTTACAGGGTAATTCGCAATCTGCACACACCGTGGCTTCTATCCCTGAGGTAAGACTGAGATCCATTTCGAGTGGGTAAGACCCTCGAACACCACATGTCGTCAACTGGTACAAAGAGTGTTTCGATGATGTAACATCAGTTCGAATGGCTTTAGAGAGGTCTAGAAAATATGCTTTAGCACATGTTCCTCTTCTCTTCCAGGCCATCGACAACTGTCATCCGATTCAGGTATGTGACCCTCGCATCGATTAGTGGATTTGTTATCTTCTTCTGAAACCAGAAATTGGTTCAGAACATAGAGGATTTCAAAACGATCAAGAAACATTTTTCGGTACTTTGGGAATTATAAACCAGATCCACTACCTCAGACATGAATCGTTATTTCACATTTCGTTTCTACTGGAATTAACTAGATTAGCGTAGAACAATATTTGCGTCAATATATAAACAGGAATTGTCTTATCGCAAACCCCTCCCCATCCTCCAGACAGAGGTCAAAGTCGAGCGTCTAGTAGATAACGTGATTGCAGAGTCTCGGCCGCCCGTTCACGCTTGTGCATCGCTTTGTTGTACTTCCGTGTTTTTTACCCTCTACAATTTCTCCAAACACAAAAATTTCAACCAAAAACAAACCATTTACCAAACTACAACTCTTTAATTTTAAAATAACAGACTCCAAAACTTGTTTTTTTTATTCTTGATCACGATTCCGCCACCCAAAATGCGAGTGCCTCCGGCCAATCAGCGCGGGTGCTTCGGCAGCACCTTCGGTGCTGTGCCACCGCGCATGATGTCGACGAAAGAAAAAAACATCCCTCCGAGAATAGTACCTATCAGTAAAATATCAAATTCCCTAGAGGGGCTAATCAGAAATATAAATTGACATTGATGTACATGGAAAAGGTAATTATGTTACCGTGCAAATCACCGTGATGCCGCGCGGCCCTGCCGTAAATCAGGATTCTCGAGGAAAGATAAGATAACAGGCGACAAACATACCGATCACAATTACCTGGAAAATGCTTGTAAGTTTGTAATTTTGTAAAAATTTGAAGAGTTTTGTTTTTTTTCCGTTCTACATCATGTTTGGGATTTCTATAAATTTCTAATTTTTGTGAGTTTCTTCATAACTGGTGTGGTCGGTATAATATCCCAAAGTATCCTACATTATCAAATCTGCAACTAAGAAACAATCTTTTCAAGAAACGTTGTGGCTTATGACTGGGAGGATTGAAATTGGACGATAGTTGCTTGCAAGGCAAAAGATTCGTCTTTTCTTTTTTAAAATGGGTGGTGACTTTCCGCAGAATTTCAAAAGGGAGGGAAAATGCCTTGTGCGAAAGACAAGTTTTGATCAAATTTGTGAGTGGAGCCAAAAATATGCTTAGAGCAAACGTTTTGAGGTGCCACAACAGACATGCCCGTTGATGTCCACATGGAATGTTTTTGGTTTCAATCCTTGTATCACGCGGGGCCATCCTCTTCCCCTCACTCCACAGGAAGCACATGGGTGCCATGGATGAGACCGGGTCCCCATCGTATGACACTCTAACACTCGCTGCAATTCTGAGGGGGCTCTTTTGAATGATGGGTCAAGTGATCCACGCAACAGATGAAAAAAAAAATTGAGTTGAACTCACTTGCCACTTTAGAGGGATCTGAAATAATTTCGTCCTGGATTTTGAGCTTTGGAATTTGAGAATTTGTTTTGAGCCACTTTGGCTGTGTTGTTAGGCATTTTTAATAATGCCCACCAAGCAGTTTTGGAAAAGTTTTTGCAATTATTCAATTTTGTTTCAATTTCACCGTGCTTTTGCAGATTTTATTGCTTTCCGATATTTGCTCTTGAAATTTTGCTGAAAAAAAGTTTTCAACAAATTTTTCATTTTCGGTGCTAATGTAAATCGAATGGTAAAAACTTAGCCGTTCTAGTAATTCTAAAATTTCCTTCGTCACCCAAGAATTTTGTTTTGCTTGTTTGCGTTCTTTAAAATTTTGAAATTTTTGAAAGGACATGTTACATTTAAGTGATAGACAAAGAAATTATGAAAGGCGTGTAAAGCTTCATCTACGCTTTCAAGATTGTCTAAAAACGACCAGGACTCATTTTTTTAAAAACGAATTCAAAAGGGCAATGTTTTCCGAGCTAGTGTCTCTTTTTTTATGGATGACGGGTGTTTAGTTTCTGGCTGAAAGTTACTGATAGTGGTCTCCCTGAGCGAAGTGGTCAGAGATGGCCGCATTGAAAACAGTGACTGAGGCGTTTGGAATGTTTGTGATGACGTTGTCGATGGCTTTACTCGATGTGGTGGTCACTCGTGTTGGCGTGTTTACTGACCAGATCAATCCGAAAGAATTTAGGATGGGCGTAGCCGCTGGGTCAGGGGGTTGGTGTGGTCTAAAACATCAATGTTAAAGTCGCCAGTTATGATAAACTTTGAAGACTTCAAACAGATGGAATTTAGAAGATTTTCAAAATTTTCCAAAAAAATATTGCTTCATCGTTTGGAGAACGATATAAGCCAATAATTGTAATTTTTTCATCAGAATTCAGGTCGATTTTTATTCCATCCACTTCAAAATCTAAATCACAACTGTGAGTCAACTTGTGTGGAAGGAATTCAATATCAGATTTTAACAAAAATTGCCACACCTCCCCCTTTAAAATGAGTTCCATCGTAAGATGTTGCCAATTTATAGTTGTCAATCCTGAACAGTCTGACTGTTTCAGGTTTGAAACCATGTTCAAGATAACAAACACGTCAGGATGCAGTTCGCGTGCCATGAGCGACAGCTCGTCTGCTTTGTTGGTGCAGTCTGTGCATTTTGATGCACAACCGAGAAAATTTTGGTTGAAATTTTGAATTTTGTTGGTTTTATGTTTTTTGTGGAATTTTGACGCAAATTTTGACGCTCTGGTTCTGATGTGTCTATCCTTTCCTTTGCATTGGTTAAAAACTGACAGTTTTTTTGTCCAGAATTATCACTGTAGTGAAGGTTGGCTGGGCGTTGGCTCTTCACCGCCTTGCCAAAGGTGTCGTAGGCCATGGTCCGGACTGGTGGTTCAGGAGGAGCTGGCGTCGTATGGGAGGCGGGCGATCTCGGCTGGGCCGGCGTCGGCGGTCCGCAGGGTCAGCGGGCGGTGCCGGGTGACTGCGTGGTCCAACCTTGATGGAGGGGAATGTCCACAGCTAGCTCAGCCAGTCCGTTTATGAGGTTCATGGTCCACCTTAAACAACATCTCCGCTATAAATTTGGATAGAGCCATTTGCCTCTCATCGTTAAATGCAAGCCGCGGTCCTCGTGAAGTACCTCCGGCTAATTTTATTAAAGTCAAGGACCTGGATGTTGTGCCTGATAGCCAGTTCTTCAATATAGGCATTCACGAGCACGACTTTCTTCGTTGATGCATGGTTGACAGGCAGATCATGGCGGTGTGGAAGTGTGGCGACAATCAGTCTGCCTTCCGATGGTTTGGATACATTCGCTCCTCCAGGTGGCGATTATATATTGCGCTGTTCCCCGGCTGCAACATCATTATCCCGGCAATCAGCACAAGACAGTCAGATGGTGGAGAATTGGTTGCCGTCACCTCCAGAAATTTGGCTCCTGGTTTGCAAAATTCTCGGACGATTGTGGCCGACCAACCTGTTTTGCTAGCAGACCAGCAATGTGCCTAGCATGGCTATCACCTTCTATTGTTACCGACTTCACTTTGGATAAATTATCGGAGGTACTTGAGGGCTGCTGATAGGTATTTTTTGGTTTTATTATATTTTTGTTTTTTCTCGTCCCATAAGTTTTTCCTACCGTAAAGTTATTCAGTCGGTTGAAATTTTTAGTTTGCTTCTAGTTTTGTTGTGTTTTTAAATGTTTGCTTTTATTTCTTTCTTTCCCTTTTACTTCCACCCATGGCGTCTCCTTTTCACTTGTGCTACTCAAACATTGGACTTCGGCCTCTAAAACCTCGACTGTAGTCCTCAGCTGCAGATAAGCTCATCAGTTTCCTGTGCCAATTCCGTCAAAAAGTTGCATTGAACAGAGAAATCGCTCTTTTCCACTGTACAAAACGGTAACCCAGTGAAGTCGGGAGTCAATTCACACTGTACGCCAAAATCGGCGAAAGTGCGTCTCGATTCGTCGGCAACAAGATTTTGCATCTAATCAGAAACATTAGCTATAAATATCTGATCAGTGTACTGGAGGAGTCGAGTGGCAGACTGAATTAAATGGTTCAACAAGTCACTGCGCTCAGTTTTAAGCTGCGCAAATTTCCTCCTTTAGACGTGCATTCCCAACGATCATGCATCGATGCTGCAGGGATGGAGTCCATGTCATTGGTCCCAATAGGCGATGGCGTATCAGTCGAGGTCGAAGGTGACAAGACAGGTGATGAGGCGGCCATTGTTACATCCGGTGACAATGTTGCGGACACTAAAGATGACAACGGGGTTCCCTCAGGTGATAAGGCGAGGGACATTGCCACAGGCGACGAGGCGGTGGCAGTCGAGACCGATATTGAGACTGTTGACGTCGGGGTAGAAGACAAGTTGGTGGGTGTACTGGCAGGCGACGAACACTGCGATGACAGCGCCTCATGGTGACCGGGTGTGGACCTGTATGTCTTCCACCACTCACAATCACGGACTTGATGTCGGGATCAGTTTTTTAGGGAAGCGCCACAATTTCTTCCAAGGCAGCGCCAGAAATTTGCCCGTTTTTTCAAAATTCTATAATTGTCCTGTATTTGTTGTCATTATAAAGGATACAGGGCTTCCCAGTTTTTCTTTTCGAGCGAAAATTCCATTGTAACTAGGTAGTTAAAACCTTAATCAATTAAAAATAATTAACCAATCTATTAAAATAAATAAATAATATTAATATAGTTAAAACATCAATAATTTAGCTAAGATCAATAATTTAAAGTAACAACAATAAGATAGTATAACAAAGAATAAAATTTGTTTTTTATATTCTATAAAAATATATGCTCTAAAGTATATTTTGTAATACGATTAACACATTTTTTTATAACAAATAAATAAGATTTAAAACTGTTAAAATAATAATAACTTTAGCTAAAATAAATAAGACGACAACAATAACATTAAACAAAGTTTTCAGTATAAAAAATTTACAAGAGTTAATTGATAGTCAATTGGTAATTATTAAACTTGTACTTTCATATGTCGATCAGCAAAAAATTTAGCAATAATAAATGGATTTGAACTCGTGAACTTCAGCTGATCAGTTCGGTACGTTAGCCACTGGACTGACAGAGCGATGTTGATAAGCTATCGGAACAGGCATATAAGGTGCGTGATCTGCAGAGTGACGAAGCGAAGGGACATGTATGTTCACTTGGTTTGGACAGTTTATTAGTTTCAGTTGTTAGGTTTAGGCTACGAACATATGTCATAACCACAAAACCATCTCCTCTTGCTTTAAACAGAATTTCAACTACCAGCCACGGTTCCAAACTTATTATGCACAACATAAATAAAATACAAAACAAATTTTATAAAACTATTAAAAAACGTGATTAAAACAGAAAACGTATTGAGATGACACATTACATGCTAGCGCCACTAGCGCCACTGCAATAATTTAATTGAACGATATAATGAGTAAATAGCACATCTAAAAACTAAACTAACAAATAATTACCCGAATCAGGAAACTGAATTAATTTTGATGAGGTGGTTTCTAATGTTTGGGTATTCAGTTCTCAACTAAAACAATATAATCCTTTTACACTTAAGCTATTGTGATAAGTACATAAATGTTTTCTTTGAATCTCAAACACAACCAATGACGATATCTTTAGTTGTTGTTTAAAAAATTACTTTAAGAAAGATAAATTTGTTACAAAGACATGTTATACAACTTCCAGTCAATTCATAACTAAAGAAAACTAAAGAGTATTACGAAATTTTCTTTTTGAAATAATGAATATTTTCCCGTAATGAAAATGTAGGTCTGTAAATATTTATATCATGAATATACTAGACATACCAAAGAAGTGCCCTAACGAAATACAGGTGGTTTAATTATAGGTTAATGGAGAGCTCCATGCTTTTTTACACTTCACAGTTCACAAAAATCTTTATTAACAAAACATTTTACAAAAAAATACAATTCCATGTGCTACACAAAGCACGTGTGGAAAAGGAACACACAAGTCTTTTTTGTCTACCAAGTCTTTTTTGACTTGGTAGACAGGAAAACATACAAACTTTTAGATACTACTAAAAATATTATATGATATGTAAATTTATACATTTGAAAACTAAATATATATTATCTTTGAGCAGTTTTGTGTTGTTATTAGATCAAGAAACAACAATAATTATGTAAATAATCTCACAAAATTGCTACATTTGAAATGTAAAAAATTGTATGTTTTGTACGACCATATTTTGCATATTTTAAAATCCTTTTTAGAAAGAGGAATAAATAAAGAGACAAAAATAATAGGAGAAATGAAACATAAATAATATTAAGTGAATTAATGACTCCACTTCGCTTGCCTTAGGATGTTATAAACGCTAAGTGTCATTCAAACAATACAGACCATAAATTAAATAAATAGCTACTAATGAAGTACATTTCGAGGACAACTGATTACATATTACTCGATATTTTCACACATATCTACACGTACATTTATTTATTCTAAGGTTTTAAAACGAAGTTTAATAAATTTTTACTTTCATTATTAAACCTTCGATTAGTATAATTCACTTACGTTTTTACACTATATAAATGTAACAACGTTCCAAGATTAATGGTCTGAGATTTCGTTTATGTTTAAAACTTATATGTAACACACGATTTTTAATATACTGTAATCTAAGTTTTAGCATTTACCTCACTGTTACATACAGTACATATTGTACATGTACATGTTATTTTTAACAACACAATATACAGTTCAGCAGCACTTTTCTTTAGATTTAATTTGATTTAGTGTTCAAATTAGGACTTTTGATCAAATACTGTATGCTGCTTTCCATATCCTTTATTGAACAAATAAATGTAGAAGAAAAATATCTCAGTAATAGTGACTATTTATAATAGAGGATTTATTTCCAAAACATTTATATTTTTTATAGATCATTCCATGAACTACATTTATATTTTTCTGTGTGACTTTTTATGTTTGCAAAAATTATGTGAAAGGAAAGCAATATTTCTTTTTATTCCCATATATGTATTATTAAAAGAAAAAGTTTATTTTTTGAAACTAAACTATTAAACCAGATAAAACTTTTCATGTCAATAGAACCTCAAATACGGGTAGAATATGCAAATTAAATATCAAAATGAAGGCTATTTAAAAGTGTTCTAAAAGTTTTATTAAATACATTCTCTGTTGATAATAATTATTCAACATATTACAAGGCAATCCAAACCCTAAAATTTAAGAACAAGTACCTAGCTTTCTACTGCAACCATGAATATTAAATATCATGTTTCTTCAAATAAAGTAACATACAACAACGGACATATAACAATTGTTTAAATATTTTAAAATTATATCAGTTTTACACTGTTGTATAACCTCAATTGTAGGTAACTTGTAGAGCCCGATTGCTGATCTTGGCAAATGAAGAATAAAAAGTGATGTACTCAACAAAAGATTTACATATGACCTTCAGATATGAATGTTAGACAAGACACATTGTGCAGGGTAGGGTGTATTGCTTACACAATCTCACACCATATGTACAAGGGAGAGGGGATGGAAACAATATTTACTATTGTCCAATGTGTGAAATAACTTGGCACTGTCTCATTCTATTACCGTTTACTACACGGGAGCTATGACTGTAATACCACAGCAAGTATTACAAATGTAACTATTTGTTTTTAACAACTTTGAGGTATTATACTTGTTTTACAATTTTGTTGCTATCTTTGTATTCTGAATTACAGATAGAAAAATAGTGTGCTATTATTAGTTTAATGGATCATTTGAGATTAATTTTAAGATAACTTATAATAATATGAGTAAATCAGTATTAATTTACAATACCAAGCATTAATAATGACTGTACAGGATATATAATAGTAAACAAACGAAGCAAGATTTTAGTATTCGTTTTGTAAAACATCATGCACTGCATAAAACAAATTTAACCCTTTGAGTGCCACAGCGTCGCCAATTTTGACGTTTCGTATTTCGATAATATTTTATATAGTACAAGATTATTTTGGCCAAATAATCAGACGGCTGTATTTAATAGTTCCAAAATATCAATAAATTCGAGTTTAATGTTGTTTCTCTACTCTTTTATCTGTGAAACTTATGTTGTTTGGGTACTTATCAAGAAGCCACTATTTTTAGACTAATTTTCCTTATCGGGGACAAAATAAATTACAGTATTAAAAACAACTGACTTTATTTAACCTATTTTGGAATGTACAAGTTATTACGACAATCAATTAAATCAAAAACTATAAGAACAAAGTTTAATTATTCGAAAATGTTCAAGCCATTCGTATGTCCTATTTGGAGACGATTTGGAGATAGGAAATATGACTCCATCGAAGTATTTTTCTATTCATTATGGAAGAAGGAACGTATAATAATGAAGTTTATTTTCATCTCTGATAAGGAAAACTCGTCCAAAAATAGTGGGCTGTGATAAGTACCTATACGATAATTCTGTCTTCCAGTCCATGCGACGACGTAGCGGACGAGTACCGTGTTGCGTAACGGCATTTCTTGTTTGTTTATGTGCCGATAACCAAGCATTTGAGTAAATACAAAATAAAATAGTAAACTTATAACAGTATTTTACTGTAATTATTTACAAAAAGTAATGTTATGAGATTTTTGAGTTGTGTTCAAGCGAAAAACGTGAATTTTTCAGTGTAAATATTATTAGGGTTATTATTTAGGGTTAAATGTCAACTTTTATGTAAATATGTTAGCAAGTATTTGTTTCTAAATTTACTAATCATATTTATTTGTGTTGTATTAATGATTTATTAGATTTATTGGGAAAACTACATCATTACTAAGTAATTTCTAAACTCTGACAAATGAAGTACAATTTTTAAAATGTCGGTACCGGGCAGCATTTTTGTTAATACATATAATGCCATGTTTTAAATATTCTAGAATAATATATTACACATGGGTTTTTATTTAGAATCATATGGCATTTATCATGGTATAAATAAAAAAATCTTTAAAATACCGTATACACACAAATTAGGTCGAAACTTAACTTTTTATACAAAAGTAAAAAACTTTATTTATAAAAAAATACTAAAATTTTTTATATTTTTATAAATAAAATTTTATTTGTAACGATATGTATCATATTCTGCATTTAATAAGAAAAAAAAACAACAACAATATGATGGACATATGTTTTGGTAGTTATTTTACAACAGCTTTTTTTTTTTCCCAAAAGCTTACAAATATGCGAAAAACAGCATGGCACTTTATGCATATGCCTTCGGAAAATACCCGTGGCACTCAAAGGGATAATAACGAATTTACAAAACGGCAACAATGAGCTAGGAATTTCAGTAGTTGCATGCAACAATCAGCTGATGGCTAATCAGCTGTCAAAATATTTGATATACGATAGCCAAAGCATGTACTATTCAGTTATTATTCATCAATGCGAAATAATCTTGTTAACAAAATTATAACCAATCTAATGTCACCAATATATTATACTATAGCCAGTATTCTGGATGTCTTGAATTATATAATTATCAAAATTACATGTATATAATTAGTGTTTTTTAAGAGAGCGTGTTTAATAGAAACAACAAAGTTTTACTTTACATTACCTATTTTGTCTATTAACCACAGACAATGAAGTTTATATTGAGTATACTACATATTTGTATAACCGAAATTTTCTTTACTTGTATACCTAACAGTTTGTCAAATTATTATTACATACTCGTATGAAACACAGATTATTTGAAAACCCCACTAGGTTTAAATTATGACTCATTTATTACAGCTAGTAGAATGTATGCATGTATGAATGTATGTATTTAGTGCAGAGAAACTGACCTGTCACTTAAATCTGGGCAACCTTTTGAATGCACAAAAACGGAACATCCCTAACCGCAGATGCCCAAGGAGCAAGGGTAGATCGATAAGACAAGTAAGTCTACTGAGGGAGATGATTGATGGAGTTAATGGAGTTCCCTGACAGTCAAAGTTTCTTGCTATCTTATACATAGGGCGTGCCAACCTCTGTCTGCTTTGACCGGACAGGCTGGTACAGAGCTGGCTTCCCTTCTTCCGAGGAGACATGACTGAGATTAGTGGAATAAGTTCTTAGTCATGGATCTTGGCAGTAGGTGACCCATACATCCAACCGTACCCATCCAGAACATCCTGTCACTCCGGAAGTAGCGCAAAGGTCTTTTTTGGACTACATGAAATTTCTAAGAATCTTGTCCTAAGAGAACCAAGGAACCCCTATGGATATCCAGAAGTGGCAAATCATTAACTACAAATTTACAAATATTGACAGCGAAAAGTCCTAGTTTACTGCCGACGATGAATGTTAAAATGGGACTACACCCATAATTTTACAGGGTTTTTAATGTCTCAAAATAAGGCATTATATATTTCCATGAGCGTTTTTGCCTGGAAGCGGCTTGAATACATCTCCTTCAAATTGAAATAGCTTAATTAAGTAGTGCGAAATAGTGTGTCATGTGATTTTCGCCATTGAAGTGCGATTTTGCTTGCCGTGATGGGTACAGCAGTGCAGGGTTTAATTTCAAGACTCAGAAGTATAACAATTTATCTTCACTTTATCAGAGCCTTTTCTATAAGATAATGTAAAATGAAATTCTTTGTAAGATTAACAAAAACGTTAACATAAAGAGGATGATTTGAAGTAAATTAAATTATTATTTAAAAAAACAATGTCAACGTTTTGGTCTTTGTTTCGTGTTTCTACACGTTTAATTTTATATTTGGCACTTACGCGATTCATTTGTATGAAATGTAAGGTTTAAATACCAACAAGGTATAACTCTGAGTGATTATAACGACGTGAGAGAACAACAAAGCTGGTAACACCAGGGTCCAGAGATACGAACTCTTTGAGCTCTCAGGTAATGTTTGTTGTTATAAAGCTTGATGAGTGACAACGATGGTACACACACTGGACTACGGGGCTTTTGTTGATTGGTGATGGCAATTCAGTTGATGAAAATCCTTTGACTCCAACACAAACGTGTAGCCATAATATTCCTACTAATTTGGTTAATGATTTGGACGTGTTTGTTACTCGCATGGTTTCCATAGCTTTTAAAATAATTGCCACTATTACTTTTAAGTACTGGCTTATTTGCTAATGTTCAATTTTAGTTAGTATTAATATTTCCATAAATTCATGATTTAAAGAACGGGGGAGGTGATTTCTTGCATTTTAGTCATTAATCATCGCTATAAAAGTTGTACGGAACTTATTCTAGTCATTTTCACTTGAAGATTAAACTCATTAATTCATTAGACCATTTGTAACAGACTATGACTTACTGATAAGGCTAGAATTACTTCTGGTATACGAAACTGAATAACACATATTATTAATCAAATAATAATTTAATCTCCTTAATTGCTTGTGTTTGTATGATTAAGGAGTGAATATAGTTTCTACTCTTGGCTGAGCATTATCAAAGTGGCTGGATAAATTTTAGTTATGAGTATCTGTCCGTCTTCACGATATCTCAAGAAAAAATAATCACATTTGCGTTTAAATACTGTATGATGCTTTATTTCTATAAAGGCAACATTGACCTTAATAATGGTTTCATGTCACTTTGTGAAATATATCTGAGCGTTTGGGATATTTTCACATTAGCCGTATGGGTAATCATTTTTTTATTTTTTATTTATTTTTTTAAGGAGAGCCGATCCCCTTTTAAGCTTTATTTTGCCCGTCCTCATGGGCCACTGGCCTGTGCGAGGATCTTATAAAAAAGAATAAGTGGGAGAGTCGATACAGTACAAGGTCGATGGTACTGATAAAAAGTGCAAGGGTCACAGACAGGATTTGAATCTGCGCTATCTCTAACTCAGACCCAAAGTGCAACGTCTTAGACAACTCGGCCATCGGCACTCCTAACGCCCATGATAGTAACGAAGCAATAACAGCGTAATTAAATTTGTAAACAAGTTGAGTAGAAATCATATGAATTTTTTAGATGGTATATACTAACACATTTTGACTATCCAACCATAATGAAATTACCTAAATTTTTCGGATAAAAACTGAACGAAGCTTTATATGCAGAGTAAAAGGTATGGTAACTCCTACGTTGTTTACGGACTCAGAAATATTGATAGGTTCTAAGCCATAAAAATATTTGAAAGAAGTTAATTATAATTGTTTCTTATTCTTTTATAAACCATACAAATTAACACTATTTAATTAAAACGATTCATAATTATATATTTACAAATATAATAAAAACAAAATACAATATATTTATTACAGCATTAGATAATTTACTCCCCTTAGTTGATTTTAATCGGTGTACCAAGAATGCTAAATTATACACAGAATATCTATGCTGTTGAAACTCCTATGAAGGCACTTTGTACTTACCAAGTGAAGTGTGAAGTAGAAGACATCAAGGGTAAACTGTTTATCATATTGATGGAATCTCGAGGAAGAATATTATTTTCACCGGAATTTATAGCACAACATATCTGTGCTATAGAACTCTTACAAAGGCCCTCTTTTCTTACCAAGTGAAGTGTGAAGTAGAAGACATCAAGGTTAAATTGTTTATCATGTTCATCAGAATGTTATTTTCTCTGAAAATTTTTAGCACGTGATAAGTGAAGTTGGTGTTTTTCTTTTGTAAATTCCAACGAAATCCAGCTGTATATTAGGGTTCAAACTTAGTAATTAATATCACTAGTTGTTTAAACGGCAAGCTGTAATTGTATACTCTCCATGAACTATTTACATAAATAACAAAATTATTTATTAACATACTATTATACTTATTATATTATCTATATCAAATTTTTAATTTTAATTTAATATAAATATTCCTAACGTATTAGATTAAGATAAAAAATACAACTAAGAGATATTAATACATAATATAACATCTGATTAAATTTACAGTGCATAAAAATCTAAATAATTTGTAAAAAATAATCTAAGAAAAAATAGCAGTTACAAGCAGCTTCGCACATGATATCGCAGTCTTTGCGCTTGTGTGACAATTTCTGTTTCTAGTGAATTAAATTTCAGAAAATATGTCAAAAAGTGTATGGCCCTTTGTATTATAATCCGAATTTTTAATTACCAAATTAAAAGTCTCAAGCATCTTAGTATGTAGAATTATAATACAGAAGGACAGTATGACGGATATACAGACGGATAAACCCATGTCCAAAATAAATTAGGCGTTTTAATTGGATTAAGAGGTACATATGTACCAAATTAAAAATCTCAAGCATCTTTGTATCAAGAATTATCACACAGACGGACGGTCTGACGGATATACAGACGGATAAACCCGTGTCCCAAAATAAATTACGCTTATTAATTGGATTAAGAGGTACATATGTACCGAATTACAAATCTCAAGGATCTTTGTATCAAGAATTATCAACACAGACGGACGGTCTGACGGATATACAGACGGATAAACCCGTGTCCAAAAATAAATTAGGCTTATTAATTTAATTAAGAGATACCTATGTACCGAATTAAAAATCTCAACGATCTTTGTATCAAGAATTATCACACAGACGGACGGTCTAACGGATATACAGACGGATAAAACCGTGTCCAAAATAAATTACGTTTAATAATTGTATTAAGAGGTACCTATGTACCAAATTAAAAATCTCAAGGATCTTTGTATCAAGAATTATCACACAGACGGACGGTCTGACCGATATACAGACGGATAAACCCGTGTCCAAAATAAATTACGCTTATTAATTGGATTAAGAGGTAAATATGTACCAAATTAAAAATCTCAAGCATCTTTGTTATCAAGAATTATCACACAGACGGACGGTCTGACGGATATACAGACGGATAAACCCGTGTCCAAAATAAATTAGGCTTATTAATTGGATTAAGAGGTACATATGTACCAAATTAAAAGTCTTAAGTATCTTTGTATCAAGAATTATCACACAGACGGACGGTCTGACGGATATACAGACGGGTAAAACCCGTTTCCAAAATAGATTACGCTTATTAATTGGATTAAGAGGTACATATGTACCAAATTAAAAATCTCAAGGATATTTGTATCAAGAATTATCATACAGACGGACGGTCTGACGGATATACAGACGGATTAACCCGTGTCCAAAATAAATTACGTTTTAATAATTGGATTAAGAGGTACATATGTACCGAATTCAAAATCTCAAGGATCTTTGTATCAAGAATCATCCTCACAGACGGACGGTCTGACGGATATACAGACGGATAAACCCGTGTCCAAAACAAATTACGCTTATTAATTGGACTATGAGGTACCTATGTACAAAATTTAAAGTCTCAAGGATCTTTTTATCCAGAATTATCTCACAGTTGGACGGTCTGACGGATATACAGACGGATAAACCCGTGTCCAAAATAAATTACGCTTATTAATTGGACTATGAGGTACCTATGTACCAAATTAAAAGTCTCAAGGATCTTTTTATCCAGAATTATCTCACAGTTGGACGGTCTGACGGATATACAGCCGGATAAACCTAAGTGACTTTCAGGAATATGATATTAATAAAATACCACTTCGAAGGAAATATATTAACAATTTGACAGCAAAATGGGTTTTTCTAAAAGGGATAAGACAAAGGTGTATAGGCAATTAGAACGAAATTCGTCGTATTTTTCTTATGTTATTTTAGAGAGGAATAAATAAATATGGTTTGAATACTTAATTGTTTCCCAGAATTCTATTTTCGTTACAAAACACATTATTTTTTTATTTCTTATGGCCTAAAAAAATAAAACCATATAATCAATAATTTGCTAAGAAACTAATACTGCCTTAAAATAATATACATAACATACGTTGACTATTGATAAAACATTTTGTTAGTTTCCTAAATAAATGTTTTAATTTCATGATTTAGATACAAAATGGTCCCAAGTACCTCAAAGATGAGTTTAAATAACTAAGAGATGAACTAACATACCAGGTGTTTTAGTGTAGTGATGTAACCAGGTATATATTCTTGGTCCTGTTCACGGCGCCATTTTCAAAGTGTACGTACACGATATTAATACGTAATGGTTAAATGGTCGTGTTTTGTTCGCAGCTGTATTGCTTTCCTCTTGGTTAAATAAAAAAAATAATCCCATTTACCATTGCACTGCAGGAATGTTGTAATTAAAAGCGGTCGTGCAGAAATGTTCTTTGTTATCACATATATGTGTTGTACGAGTATTAATAGGCATGATACCATTAAAGCATTGTAATTAAAATTTAATATACAAAAATCCAGTTTTACTTTAATTTTAGATTTTATTTAATTAATTGACAAAAACCATAACAGTATTCGTTTACTAGTACATTATTTAAATAGTAAACACGGTGTATTTTAAGTTAAATTCAACATCCAGTTTTATATACAACTCCCTTGTCGTTAAAGTCTGTTGGTAGCCAAAAAAAGTATGCACTAATATTTCCTACCCTCATTATTTAGAAGATGCTGAAACAGAGCTTGCCTCCCCTTTCATTCAAGGTTACACGATTGAAATAAATTTAAAATAGCATCCTTTTCCGCCTCACGGGAATCTTGATGGGAGTTATCCCCTACCACTAACCTTACTATCACGAATATACTGTCACTCCGGAACAAAGCGCAATTTATCTAAGACGAAGTACAATCAAAAGTCTCTCTCCTTCTAGCCGTAGATAAAAGAAACTACCAGGTTACTATAATAAACAAACTTAATTTCTATGATAAACCAAAGCATTACATTTTTAAGTTGGAAAAATGTGTGGCCAAGCATAATTAATTATCTTTGAAAAAGGATTTAAAATTTTTTTGCCTCATATTTTTTGCTATCAAATCAAACCAAATTATATTATCCTGTAGTAATTCTTTGATTAAATTCGTCTACTCAATTTTTACATGCACAATGATTGAAAGCCCAATCATTATTCATGTGAACAGTAAAGAGTAACAAAGTCTATAAAAACAAAACTATTGTCTACTGGTTGGCTGAGAACCAAATGGTAGATCATTTACTTCGCAAACGGGTCAGACAAACTCCCAAAGAGTGATGGGGATTCTTGTTCTGAATAAAAAATTATACTTTTATTTCCAAGGATCAATTCTAGCTGATTAATGTTGTTATGGAAACAAATAGTCGTTTAATTTTTATGAGTTATATGGGGCGCAGCGAAAATATGAAAAATAAATTTACTTTAGTTACACACAATTTATTATAAAAAAGCTTTGCAACTATATTTTTAAGAAAAGCATTCTTATATTAAGAAAGCCCTGTAGGGTTGTTTATTGATATAAGAATGTAATACAATGGTCATTCTGCACAGTTTATCGCCCTTTCTAATTCTGATTGAGTCAAAAATATGTTGTTTTTTAATTTAAAAAGAATATAATAGTGTATCTTTCCACTCCACAAGACGTCCGCGTCGGGAAAAATTATTGAAAAAATTTATCTAAAGATATAAAATGCGGTACTCAGCCCTCATCTTACCTGTACATATTTTCGTTCTTGTGCATAATAACCTAATTCAAGGAAGAATAAGGGTAGCCTCTCTGCATTCTATTAACCCATAAATGTGATTAGAATTGAGAGAAAATTTCAATACTCTTGAAACTTGGTATGTCACGTTGATTCCTTTTGATCCAAGGAAAAATAAGGGTAGTCCGTCCGTATATTTATCCATATATGCGATAATTCTTGAAAGAACATTTCAAGACGTTTTGAAACTTGGTATGGCACGTCGATTCCTTTTGATCCAAGAAAGAATCACTAAAGTCCGTCCGTATATTTAACCATATATACGATAAGTTCATCTCACTTAAAAATTGGTATGGCACGTGGATTTCTTTTAATCCAAAGAAGAATTCTATCAATGTTGAAGACAATACATTATTACTAGTCTGCCCCACTGTCTCTCCGTCTTTGCATTCGCTTTGGTTATGTTTTTTAGTGTCTTTTACTTTTCGTCATATCCCTTTATTTGTATTTTGTTTGTTGTAAACATTATTTGTGTATTTGTCAATTTATGTGCGGTTTTTACAAATCTTGATTCATTCAATAGATATGTAGGGTAAATTACAATCGTTTGAAGCGATAGGCCCTATAACATATCGTTATTACAATAATAGTAAAGAAACTATAAGTAGTATGTTATTGGTTTGTCCAGGGGTTATAAGCATGAATAAAATAATCATAAGTAATACCTTGAACTCAATTCTATGAAGATAAATTCATGACTAAGAAAATGCCGAAAACAGAATCCATTATTGATGAGACAGAGATACTCTCACACTCCAAGCTGCTCTCCAACAACAGAATACTCGGCAATGTAAAGTGTTAGAAACGTGAAGGCAATACTCTTGTGTGTTATACAAAGTAAATTTGCTACTGCTCAGTGACTACATAACTCTGCTGTTATACTATTTACATTCAGCTTCTACAGGAAGTGGCCGATATAACAGGTATATTTAATACATAACTTAAATTCTGTAAGTAAGGCATTCCATCGATCTTGTATTATACTATATCCTAATCCTAATAATGTTATAAAGAAGACTATGCCTTTGTTTGCTTTTCTTTCACGCATAAAATACTCAAGTAGCTGTATTGGAATTTTGATGGACATTCTTATGACCCTTGGATAAATATTGGCCTATATGGTAATCTGTCACTTTAGGGTGGGGGGTCGTTAAACGCTAATTTATGTAGAGCTGTTTATCCTGGTCGAGTTTATTATTCAAAACTAGTTTGGGCCCTTTGCACTGATTAGCAATCTTCCTTACGTGGGAAACTGACGGAGAAGGTCCAGTAAGTGTTACGCTACTAAGTACAGAAGTGTAAACTGTCACTTTAGGGTGGAGGGTCGTGGAAGGCTAATTTATGTAGAGCCGTTTATACTGGTCGAGTTTATTATTCAAACTAGTTTGGGCCCTTTGCACTGATTAGCAATCACTATTATCTAATCAGTTACGTATTATATCTTTTTTTGTTTGCACAAACACATTTCTTTAAATTGTGAAAATTGCATAGCCCCTAATATTTATTGCATAAGCAATTACTATTATATACATATGTATAGTCGAAGGTTGATTTCAAAAGTTGAAGTAGTGTTTTTCAAAGTAATATAACACAGTACGCTACACAATTCTGATAATGTTATAAGTTTTGTTATGCTATAAAAACCCCTGTTCAAACCTAGTACGGGAATACACCATGTTAATGAACTGAAACTGACCAGGCGCCATAATGTTACTAACATATAAACTTGAGATAAACGTGATTAAACACTTTCAGAACATTTTAGGCCTTTGGTTTTTATTAAAACCCCACTTGGACATAGACGAGTATATGGGCTATAATGGTGGATTTCCAACCTTGGACTTAGGCTGAGCGTCATCACTCCGTAGGCTGACACAATGTTTCATTTTTCTGCTGGCTCATATGAATACATTTATTTATGTAACACGCTTATCTAAAGGCCTTTGTTGAATTTTTAATAATCTAAAGTACCTGAAGATGTATTCGTCGAATCTGAAATGTACAAACATAGAAATAAAATTAAAATAGTCTTGAAAGCTATATTCTTCTTACTTACCTTATATTAAATTTAATTGCCACCAGAGTTTACACACCTTAATTAAGACTATGTATATATTCGTTGGCGGATATATATATCAGTTAATATAAGCCTTTCGTGAACTGAAGCCTCTAAAGGAACTTTGTGCCAAATAAATACAATAATGACTGGAAACTCAAAATACAAATAAAGTAACTGGAGTGTAAAACTAACGACACGACTGAGAGATTGAAACATGAAAGCAATCAATTTCCAGTGGAGGAGGAAATGAATAATTATTCAAAGTTTATCGATATATTTATTTTGATATAAGTATAAAATTGTTTAATAATCTACATTGTTGACTATAAGTAAAACATTAAATACTAATGTCTTATAGTATTTCAAAAATAAACAAGGCACGAGCACTCCACACCTTTGTTCGTAACAACCTCCGTTGAAAATGTACGTAAAATTTCAAATGTATACCTCTCTCATTCCTTGAGTTGACCTGTGGACAGATACGCAAATAGCCAATCATAAAATATAATTTAAACATGTAAATTACGCATAATGGAACGCATTATTATTGAATTTGAGTGGTATTCTAAATTTAGAGTCCACAAATAAAAACCAGTTTTGACATATTTTACCATATGAGATGAAAAAAATAATACACCATATGACATATTTTAGTCACAACTTATGAATGAAATAAATCGATTTGTAATGTGCATAAGTTGCGTTATATTTGCTGTAACATTTTAGCTTTCAGTTTTAATTTAATAAAAATTGCATATGAGTAAAGAGAAACGACTGACCATAAAGCGCCAGTGGGGCCAAACGCCGGAAACTAAACAAACACAGGTGTGCCAACATGAGCCCGTAAACTGTTCACCAAATTCATTGAACCCTCCCGCCAATTAGTATTTGTTTGAAACCCTGCCAATTTTCATTATTCTTACTTGCTCGGTGTTTATATAATTTTTGTACTTGGTTGATAAGTAATCACTCATACGTAAACGATATCTCAAAACTTAACTGACATTGACTAGATACTATGCATGAAATGTCATCTCTACATTGGGAGTATCTAGTTCCATGATGGTGTGTATGTCACTCTATTAAAGATTTGGCTGAGCGTTAGGGAATACCTTTACATGGTCTATGGGAAACCGTAATTTCAACGAGAAAATAGCAGAATAAATAAATTTGTACATAAATTCAATAAAATAAACACGTGACACATTATCCTTTTCACATTGGTGGTAACTAAATTATAAATAAATATGTAAATAATCTGAGTAATATTTTGTTTAAGGTTCGTTATTGAAGATGGAAGGTTTCAAGGGATAAACAGGATTTCAGATATTTGACATCGTTACAGGTCATAAAAAGGATAAAACAATGTTTCGAGGATCGGAAATCTATGCTCTTCTTTCGCAATGTGGGAAGTATTATGTATACAAAAATAAAGGAAATAAAGTTTAAAAATTAAAAAATACACGACTTTTAATATACGACAATTATTACTAATTTATTTCTGCTAGTTGAATGTATAGAAAGTGCAGGAGAAACTGACCTGTCACTTAAAACTGGGTAATCTTTTGGATGCACAAAAGCGGAACATCCCTAACAGCAGGTATAGTGACTCTGAGGTAAAAAGGTAGATCGATAAGACAAATCTACTGAGGGAGATGATTGATGGCGTTGCTTGGCGTTGATGAAGTTCCCTGAGTCAAGGATCCTTGCTAGCCTAGACATAACGGCGTGCCACTCCTTACTTGCTTTGACTTGACAGGCTGGATCAGAGCTGGATGTTCTTCTTCCGAGGGGACATGACTTGATTAAAGAGTAAAGCCCTAAATTCTACGTCAGGGATCTCCACAGGAGGCGGCCCTACTCCCAAATTTAGTTTATTCAGAATATCCTGTCATTCCGGAAGAAGTACAAAGGTCATTTTAGGACTAGGTGCAATTTCTAAGCTTATTGTCCTGAGAAAAGAAAAGGAACCCGTATGGATTGGAGCGACAAATCACAAAACTACAACTTTGTAGATATTGGTTGCGAAAGGACTAGTTTACTTCCGAGGATAAATGTTAAAATTGGTTTAACTCCCCTAACTTTACAGGCTTTTTAATGTCTAAACTTAAGGGAGTAAATCTTTTTATGCCCGCTTTGGCATAAAATGCATTAATACACCCTCATTTTATATAAGGTGACATGGCTTAGATAATACATAATAGTGTGTAACGGTATTTTTGAGATTTATATTTTTATTTTGCTAGCCCATATAGATGCAACATAGCAGGGTTTAATTTCCAGACTCCGAAGTATAGCGATGTATCTTTACGTTTTACTTGTTCTTTATTTCTTATTTCTAGATAAATAATTTGTATTTGGCAGAGAAGAGATTTACTTGCATAAAATTTTAGGATTAGAACAAAATAGGTATAACTCTAAATGATTATTAGGTAATGAGAGAACAACAAAGCTGGTGAAACCGAGGTCCAGAGATACGAACTCTTTGAGCTCTCAGGTGATGTTTGTTGTTGTAAAGCTTGATGAGTGACAACGATGTAACACACTGGACTACGGGGCTTTTGTTGATTGTGGTGGCAATTCAGTTGATGAAAATCCTTTGACTCCAACTCAAACGTGTAGTCATAATACTCCTACTAATTTGGTTAATGATTTGGACGTGTTTTTGTTACTCAGCATTGTTTTCATTGCTTGTAAAATAATTGCTACTTAAAATTACTTTATAATACTGGCCTTATTGCTAATGTTAAATTTTAGTTAGTATAATATATCCAAAAATTCATGATATAAAGAGGAGGAGGTGATATCTTGCATTCTTGTCATTTATCATCACGAAACGTATATCATAAAAGTTATACGAAACTTATTCTAGCCATTTTCACATGATGAATAAATTCATTAATTCAATAGACATCTATAACAGACCATGACTTAATTATAAGGCTAGAATTACTTCTGGTATACGAAACTGAATAACACATATTATTAATCAAACAATAATTTATATTCTTAATTGCTGGTAACGTATGTTTATCATAAGATCAGTTTCTATTATTGGCTGAGCGTTAGCGAAAGGGCTAGAAAAAAAAATTAGTTTTGTGTGTTTGTCCTTCTTCACGATATCTCAAGAACAAATAATCACATTCACGTGGAATGCTGTATTATGCTTTATTTCTATAAAGGTAACATTGACCTTAATTATGGTTCATGTCACTTTGTGGAATATATCTGAGCGTTCGAGATATTTTTACATTAGCCATATGGGTAACCATGATTTTTAATATTTTTTTTAAGCAGAAGCCGATCCCATTTTAAGCCTTATTCTGCCCGTCCTCATGGGCCACTGGCCTGTATGAGGATCTTATCAAACAGAATAAGTGGGAGAGTCAATACAGTGCAAGGTCGATGGAACTGATAAAAAGTGCAAGGGTCACAGACAGGATTCGAATCTGCGCTATCTCTAACTCAGACCCAACGTCCAACGTCTTAGACCACTAGGCCATCGGCAATAATAGCGTAATTAAATTTGTAAACAAGTTGAGTAGATTCATATGAAATTTGAGATTGTATATACTAACACATTTTGACCAACCACCATAATGAAATTACCTAAGAAATTAAAATTTTGGATAGAAACTCATTGAACCTTTGTACGCAGAAGTAAACGGTTGCACTCCTTCGTTTTTTTACGGACTCAGAAATATTTATAGGTTCTAAAACCATAAACATATTTGGAAGAATTTACTTAGAATCGTTCTTATAATTTTATAAACCATACAAAGTAACAACATTTAATGAAACGTTTCATAATTATATATTTACAAATGTAATAAAAACAAATACACTTTATTTATTAAAGCATTTATAATTCATTCCCCTTAGTTTGGTTTTAATCGGTGTACCAATAATACAACATTATACACAGAATATCTGTGCTGTTGAACTCCTATGAAGGCACTTTGTACTTACCAAGTGAAGTGTGAAGTGCAAGACACCAAAAGTAAACTGTTTATCATATTGATGGAATCTTGAGAAAGAATCTTATTTTCAGTGGAATTTATAGCACAAACATATCTGTGCTATAGAATTCTTACAAAAGCCCTTTTATACTTACCAAGTGAAGTGTGGAAGTAGAAGACATCAAGGGTAAAATTGTTTATCATGTTCATAGAATGTTATTTTCTCTGGAATTTTTTAGCACGGGATAAGTGAAGTTGGTGTTTTTCTTTTGTAAACTCCAACGAAACTCCAGCTATATATTAGGGTTCAAACTTAGTAATTAATATTACTAATTGTTTAACAGCAAGCGTTAATTGTATACCTCTCCATGAACTATTTAGATAAATAAATAATAAAATTATTTATTAACCCACTATTATACTTGACTCGTTGCTAATGGTTTAAATATCGCACCTATTTCAATTTATAATTTGAATTTAATATAAATATTCCTAAACATAATAGGCTAAGATAAAAGGACAACTAAGAGATAATAAAACATTAAATTACATCTGCTTTAATTTACAGTGCTTAAAAACCTTTTAATTTAAAGAAATTATCTGGAAAAAATAGCAGTTTACCAGCAGCTTCGCTCATAATATCGTAGGCATTGCACTTGTGTGACAAAATCTGTTTTTAGTGAATTATAATTCTTAAGCCATAGTTTAATAAATGAAATATGTCAAAAAGTGTACATTTATGGCCTTTATAGTTTAATCCGGCATTTTAATTCTCTATACTATAGTTTATTTTACCCTTTTTCCACGGTCCAAAAATATAAAAAAACATACACAGTTCTAAGAAGCCCTCTTTAATTGTCAAAAGTTGTAATATGACAAGCTTATCGTTTAATATATATATATATATATATATAATATATATATATATATATATCTTATATATATAAAAATCTTGAGTCACGATGTATGTTGCCAATAAACTCCAAAACGACTGAACCAATTTCAATCAAATTTTCACATGTATCCGTAATTTAGTCTAACTTAGAAGATAGGATAGTTATTATCTGAATTATTCGCTTATGTCGTGAATATAAACGAATAAAATGAAGAAAAGTTTTCAAAGCGCCTGCACATGATAACCTGCAATTACGAGATAGATACTTATATTAAACAGTGAAAACACTATTTGAAGGCGCTAAGTTATGATGTATAATTGTCTAAACTAAATTTTTGGTTGAACTTAAAGGTTGAGTGGTAGACCACTTTGTAATAAAATACATTATGCATGTACAATACATTTTTGACATATTTTCTTGATCGTGACATCAAGGTAAAATCTACATCGGGGTTGGAAATATAATTTACTTCAACCAGAAATGCTCATTACGCGGGCAAAACTTACGAAAAGCGTGCGAAAGCCGCGGGAAACAGCTAGTATATATATATATATATATATATATATATAATATATACATAAAATGGTGTCGGAATCATCACTAACTCCTACTTTTTATAGTCTGGGATAAGGAATGCTTATTGAGTATTGTTGATTGTGTATTCCATTAATTGATTCAGTTTCACTAAATCATTGTAAATGTCTACATATGCATTCATTGAAAAGAGTAATGGATATTTATTATAGAAAGAGTTTGTTTAAAACCTGTTGATTAATGACTGAACAATTTTGAGACAATCGAACTGTGGTAAGTAAAGGTCTTTTTTTCAAGGATATAATACAAGTGGTTTTATATTTTATCGTTTTCTCGTAGTATACAAGTAACAGAATTGGTAATAAAATTGGCATTAGAGCACGAAATGGAGTACTGAGGTGCTAAATATTTTATAATTGGTTGAAATAAATAAAACGATACAGTAGGGCATTGAGATAGGCATGAAAGGCAAATATACAGACGGATAAACCCTTATCCAAAATAAATTACGCATATTAATTGGATTAAGAGGTACCTATGCACCAAATTAAAAGTCTCTAAGATCTTTGTATCCAGAATTATCACACAGACGGACGGTCTGACGGATATGCAGACGGATAAATCCAAATGTACAAAATAAATAGGCTTATTAATTGGACTATGAGGTACCTATGTAGACTACCAAATTAAAATTCTCTACTAGGAACGTACCAAGAATTATCACACAGTTTGAGGGTCTGACAGATATATAGACGGATAAACTTAAGTGTCTTTCAGGAATATAATAATTATAAAATACCACTACGAAGGAAATATATTGATAGCAAAATGGGGTTTTTCTAAAAGGAAATAAGACAAAGGTGTGTGGGCCGTTGGAACGAAATTCGTCGTATTTTCTTATGTTATTTTAGAAATAAATAAATAAATATGGTATGAATACTTATTTTTTCCAGAATTCTACTTTCGTTACAAAACACATTATTTTTTTTATTTCTTATGGCTTAAAACAAATAAAAACCATACAAATCAGTAATTTGCCAAGAAACTAAAACTGCCTTAGAATAATATACATAACATAAGTTGACTATAGATAAACATTTTGTTAGTTCCTAAATAAATGGTTTAATTTCATGATTTAGAAAAAAAATTGTCTCAAGTACCTCAAAGGTAAGTTTATCTAAAACATGAATAACATAACAGGCGTTTAGTGTAGTAATGTAATCAGTTATATATGTTGGTCTGTTCACCGGCGCCATTTGCAAAGTATAAAACGATATTATTACGTAATGGTTAAATGGTCGTGTATACTCGCAGTTGTATTGCTTTCTCTTGGTTTAATACAAAAATAATCCCATTGAAACATTGCACTGCAGGAATGTTGTAATTAAAAGCAGTCGTGCAGAAATGTTCTTTGTTATCACGTATGTGTGTTGTACGAGTATTACTAGTCACAATACCATTAAAGCATTGTAATTAAAATTTTAATATACGAAAACCAGTTTTACTTTAATTTTAGATTTTATTTAATTAATTGACAACATCCATAACCGTATTCGTTTACAAATAAATTATTTAAATAGTAAACGCGGTGTATTTTAAGTTAAATTCATCATCCAGTTTATATACAGCTCCCTTATCGTTAAAGTCTGTTGCTAGCCTTAAAAGTATGCACTAATATTTCCTACCCTCATTATTTAGAAGATGCTGAAACAGAGCTTGCCTTCCCCTTTCATTCAAGGTTACACGATTGAAATAAATTTTAATAGCATCCTTTTCCGCCTGACAGAATCTTGATGGGAGTTATCCCCTACCACTAACCTTACTATCACGAATATACTGTCACTCCGGAACAAAGCGCAATTTATCTAAGACGAGGTACAATCAAAAGTCTCTTTCCCTTTAGCCGTAGGTAAAAGAACTACCAGGTTACTATAATAAACAAACTTAATTTCTATGATAAACCAAAGCATTAAATTTTAAGTTGGAAAAATGTGTGGCCAAGCATAATTAATTATCTTTGAAAAAGATTTAAAATATTTTTGCCTCATATTTTTTGCTATCAAACTAAACCAAATTATAGTATCCTGTAGTATTCTTTGATTAAATTCAGTTCCTAAATTTTTTAAAATGCACTATAATTGAAAACCCAATCATTATTCATGTGATTAGTAAAGAGTAACAAAGTCTATACAACAAAATTACTGTCTACTGGTTGGCTGAGGACCAAATGGTAGAACATTACTTCACAAACGGGTCAGAAAAACTCCCAATGATCGATGGGGATTCTTGTTCTTAATAAGAAATTATACTTTATTTCTAAGGATCAATTTAAGCAGATTAATGTTGTTATGGAAACAAATTGTGTTTAATTTACAAGTTATATGGGCGCAGCAAGAACTTCAAAAAATCAAATTTCTTTAGTAAACCAAATTTTATTAAAAAAAGCTTGGCAACTATATTCTTAAAAAAAGCTTTCTTATATTAAGAAAGCCCTGTATGGTTGTTATTAATATAAGAATGTAATAATATGGTTATTCTGAACACTTAATTTTATGAAGATAAGTTCATGACTAAGAAAACAGAATCCATTATTGATGAGACAGAGAGTCTCATCCCACACCAAGCAGCTCTCCCACACCAGAATACTTGGCAATGTTAAGTGTTAAGTGTTTAAAAACGTGAAGGCAATCCTCTTGTGTGTTATACAATGTAAAATCTGCTACTGCTTAGTGACTACATAACTCTGCTGTTATACTATTTACAATCAGCTTCTACAGGAAGTGTGGCCGATATAACAGGTATATTTAATTCATAACTTAAAATTCTGTAAGTAAGGCATTCCATTGATCATTTATTATACTATATCCTAATCCTATTAATATTATAAAGAAGACCGTGCCTTTGTTTGTTTTTCTTTCACGCATAATATACTCAAGTGGCTCATTTTTTGATTCACATTCTTATGGCCCTTGGATAAATATAGGCCTATTTAAATTTAGCAAATTCGTCCAGGATACGCTTTTACTAGTCTTTAAAGTAGCGGAAAATTCCATCTTGGTCTAGTAATTTGAGTAATTTTAATTGAACAACTCTGTAAAATAAAATAAAATTTTCTGTGTAAACATTGTTTATTATTTTCATGTTTAAATTTATAGTGAGTGAAATGAACTGGAAAGTAGAACTAAAAACAATTAAAAATACTGTCCTTGATTAGACAATCACCCTTACGTGTAAAACTAACGGAGAAGGTCCAGTAAGTGTTGCTTGTAGGTACTAAGTAAGGAAGAGTAGATCTGTCACTTTAGGGTGGAGGGTCGTTAAAACGCTGTTAATTTATGTAGAGTTGTTTATATCCTGGCCGAGTTTATTATTCAAACTAATTTGGGCCCTTTGCACTGATTTCCAATCACCCTTACGTGTGAAACTGACAGAGAAGGTCCAGTAAGTGCTGCGTACTAAGTACAGAAGTGTAATCTGTCACTTTAGGGTGGAGGGTCGTTAAACGCTAATTTATGTAGAGCTGTTTATCCTGGCCGAGTTTATTATTCAAACTAATTTGGGCCCTTTGCACTGATTAGACAATCACCCTTACGTGTAAAACTAACGGAGAAGGTCCAGTAAGTGCTGCGTACTAAGTACAGAAGTGTAATCTGTCACTTTAGTGTGGAGGGTCGTTAAACGCTAATTTATGTAGAGCTGTTTTATCCTGGCCGAGTTTATTATTCAAACTAATTTGGGCCCTTTGCACTGATTAGACAATCACCCTTACGTGTAAAACTAACGGAGAAGGTCCAGTTAAGTGCTGCGTACTAAGTACAGAAGTGTAATCTGTCACTTTAGGGTGGAGGGTCGTTAAACGCTAAATTTATGTAGAGCTGTTTTATCCTGGCCGAGTTTATTATTCAAACTAATTTGGGCCCTTTGCACTGATTAGACAATCACCCTTACGTGTAAAACTAACGGAGAAGGTCCAGTAAGTGTTGCGGGTACTAAGTAAGGAAGAGTAGTCTGTCACTTTAGGGTGGAGGGTCGTTAAACGCTAATTTATGTAGAGCTGTTTATCCTGGCCGAGTTTATTATTCAAACTAATTTGGGCCCTTTGCACTGATTAGACAATCACCCTTACGTGTAAAACTAACGGAGAAGGTCCAGTAAGTGTTGCGGTACTAAGTAAGGAAGAGTAGTCTGTCACTTTAGGGTGGAGGGTCGTTAAACGCTAATTTATGTAGAGCTGTTTATCCTGGCCGAGTTTATTATTCAAACTAATTTGGGCCCTTTGCACTGATTAGACAATCACCCTTACGTGTGAAACTGACAGAGAAGGTCCAGTAAGTGTTGCGGTACTAAGTTCAGGAGAGTTAGTCTGTCACTTTAGGGCGGAGAGGGTCGTTAAACGCTAAGTTATGTAAAGCTGTTTATACTGATCGAGTTTATTGTTCAAACTAATTTGTGCACTAAATAGCAAGAACTGTTATCTAACCAGTTACGTAATAAATTTTACTTTTACAAACATATTTGTTTAAAGTGTGCAAATAATATTTCTCTAATATTTATTGCATAAGCAATTGTATTATATACATGTGTATAGTCCAAGGTTGTTTCAACAGTTGTAGTAAGTGTATCTCAAAGTAATAAAACATAGTGCGCTACACAATTCTGATAATTGTTTAAGGTTAGTTATGCTATAAAAACCCCTTTTCAATTACGGGACCTAGTACGGAAATACACCACGTCAATGAACTGAAGCTGACCAGACGTCATAAAGTTACTAACATATAAATATGAGATAAACGTGATTAAACACTTTCAGACTATTTTAGGCCTTTGGTTTTTATTAAAAAACCCCACTTGCACATAGACGAGTATGTGGGCTATAATGATGGATGTCCAACCATGGACCTTGGTTAAGCGTCAATCATCACTCCGTAGGCTGACACAATGTTTCAATTTTTATACTGGCTCTTATGAATATATGTATTTATGTAACACGCTTATCTCAAGGCCTTTGTTGTATTATTTACCTCAACCTAAAGTACCTGAAGATGGATTCTTCGAATCTGAAATGTACAAACATAGAAATAAAAATTAAAAATAGTTTTGCAAACTATATTCTTCTTACTTACCTTATATTAAATTCAATTGCCACCAGAGTTTACACACTTTAATTACGACTAATTATATATCCGTTGACGGGTATATATCAGTTTATATAAGCCTCTTGTGAACTGAAGCAGTTTAAAGGAACTTTGAGCCAAGTAAATACATTAATCACTGGAAACTCAAAGGCAAATAAAGTTACTGGAGTGTAAAACTAACGACGCGACTGAGACATAGGAAAATGAAAGCAATCAATTTTCCAGTGGAGGAGAGAAATGAATAATTATTCAAAGTTTTATCGATAATATATCTTAAAATAAGTATAAAATTGTTTACTAATCTAACATTTTTTTTCTCTTTAAAAATGAAACAATAAATACTAATGTCTTATAGTATTTGAAAAATAAACAAGGCATGGCACTCCAACACCTTTAGTCGTAACAACCTCCGTTGAAATGTATGTAAAATTTCAAAATTATACTTCGCTTATTTCTCGAGTTGACCTGTGGACAGATAGCGCAAATAGGCAATTATAAAATATAATTTAGACATGGAAATAACGCGTAATGGAACGCATTATTATTGAAGTTAAGTGGTATTCTAAATTTAGAGTCTACATATAAAAAGCTGTTTGGCATATCTTACCATATGAGATTAAAAATATAATCCAACAATGTGACATAATTTACGTAGTAACAACTTATGAATAAAATAAATCGATTTGTAATGTGCATAAGTGCATTATATTTGCTGTAACATTTTAGCTTTCAGTTTTAATTTAATAAAAATTGCATATGAGTAAAGAGAAATGACTGACCATAAAGAGCCAGTGGGGCCAAACGCCGGAACTAAAACAAACACAGGTTGTGCCAACATGACCCCGTAAACGGTTCACCAAATTCATTGAAACCTCCCGCCAATTAGTATTTGTTTGCAAACCTTACCAGTTTTCATTATTCGTATTTGTTCAGTTTTGATATAATTTTGTACTTGGTTGTTATGTAATCACGCATACGTTAAACGATATCACAAAAAATTAACTGACATTGACTTGATACAATGCATGAAATGTCATCTCTTCATTGGGAGCTTCCAGTTCCATGATGGTGTATGTCACTCTACTATCTCAGGATTTTGGCTGAAGCGTTTAGGGAATACTTTTACATAGGTCCATGGGTAACCGTAATATTGCAACGAGAAAATAGCAGAATAAAATACATTTTTACATAAATTCAATAAAACAAAACAGTGTGACACATTAATCTTTTTACATTGGTGGTAACTAAAAAATAAGTTAATATGTAAATAATCTGAGTAATGTTTTGTTTAAGCTTGGTTATTGACGATGAAAGGATTCAAGGGATAACAGGATTCCGGACATTTGCCATCGTTATAGGTCATAAAAGGTATAGCACGACGTTTCGAGGATCGGAATGTATGCTCTTTCGACCTGTGGGAAGTATTATATATACAAAAATAAAGAACATAATAAATTAAAGAAGGGAAAGAAATAAAGTTAAAACACACCCATAAGCTGCTTAGAGTCTAGTCCACACTACATAGGCTACATTGGGAATAAAGATGGGTATGTTTGAACCCTTTTCTTTCCCTGCTTTACTTCTTTATATTCATTATTTTTTGTACGTAATAATACCTCCCCCACCTAACGAAGAGTATGGATTCCAATCCTCAAAAACGTATCATGATACATTTTATAACCTATAACGATGGCAAATGTCCGAAATTCTGTTATCCTTTCAAAAACTGAATCAGATCGTATGGTATTTTATTGTGTGACGTAGTAAAGGAAAGATACTTTAAACTTTGCATGTGACACCAGTAAAACCTAATACGTGACGTGTACTTTTTAAAGAGTAAATCTTTGTAAAAGAGATTAAAAAATGGTGATTTTTAATTATTATTTACAGCTGATGAATGTTTTTGTAAAATAAAATGTTGTCGTAGTACAGCATGTATAACATTTGAATTTGTTCATGTAATGTGAAAGAAAATGAAGTGTTGATCTACCCACACCACCTTTCTTACGGATTGGCTTTTTTGGGGAGGTTGCACAACCGCAAACTTTTCTAGGATTTTCATCCTTCAAGAAAAAAGCAGTTCGAAACAATTAGAAAACTGCAATGGAGAGAGTCGTGCAGGCCAGCTTTCAAAATCTAAAAATTATTGACATTATCTTGCCTCTACGTCTTGGAAACGTGTCTTTTTTTCAAATCCAAATGCGAAAACACAAGACGTAGTGATTTACCAACTCTTAATCAACGAGAAGCAGGGATGACTACCGAAACTGGGAGACACAGGACGGTAGCTCACGAGCGTTTTGCCTTCTCAGGCAGGACTTCGAATTGTCATCAACTTGCCGAACTCGATTAAAATGTGTCCCCGTGATGAAGGCATTCAAAGCTCGTCTAAAAACAACATTGATTACACATTGCGTTCTACAGTATAGACGAGTTTATAGCACACAATTGGGAGACGTCTCAATTGGTTGACTGACCGGGGAAGTGGTGGATCAATTAGAATGAGTGAGAGAGAGTAAACGCAAAAATTGTAATGTATGGAAGGGACTTCGATGGTAGAATAAATGGAAAATTTAGCTCAAAATACTTGACGATTGCCATAACATTGCTTTTTATGTTTTACGCAATAAATAATATATTATTATTATTATTACAATTGATAACATTTCGTACGTGTGGTATTTTTGACTGGTAGTTGTGATTCAATCCAAGTATTGTGTGAGGAAACTTATATTTTACAAAGTCTACTATAAAAGTCTGATATACTCAACAAAATGTGTGACAACATCACATAGTGGAAAATAATTTAGATATTGACACAAAAAGTTCTCATTGCATCTATATCGTAAAGTAATTCCTTAAAAACGATTTGATTCCAGCAAGTATATTGTATCAAAAGCTGTAGCAATTATTGCTTGATTTGTAGTCAACTGTGGAGTACATTTAAGAAGTAACTGCGTATATTCGGGATGCTTGACCTGGGATTTAACTTTTACCAGGTGATTAGGGTAACCGATGAGTAATTTAATGACTTTTAAAAGTAGCGTCCACCAAAGGAACATTCCCTGTGGGATGAGGAATATAAGCTGTAACTTTCTTAACCAGGGAGCCCTTTTGTGAGACAGATGAAGTCATCTCTCTGTGCTCTGATGTTCCTCTTATAATTTGTTTCGAAAGCCTCTTGAAGGTTTACTACACTACTATGCTATCCTGAAATATATTTTCCTTTTTTTCATCATTAGATTTTTTGTATTGTTGTCCTAACCATGTAAACCCCGACATTTTCATGATGAATCTCTTTAATTTATTGTTAAAGCGTTCAACACACATCGATGCTTTTACATATAACTACCTTAAAAAGTATTGTTAGACCAGAATTACGATATTTCAGAGATAATTGTGTATAATAATTATTTAACCATAGTTTTTGACCTTATAATTTATGACCAACACGTGACAAGACGAAATGTAAAATTATTTATAAGTAATTTAGTTATTTATGTATGAGATAATATTACATTTCAAGATGAGTTTGTTACGTTTATTTACAAAATTTTATTCTTTATCCTTGGAATAAATAAATAATTATTCTATCTGTTTTAACATATATAAAATTTTAGATCCAAACATTGATCATGTAAACTGCCTACAGATGGCAGATGGGCCATAAAATGCTCGCTTTCCGCGTTAGCTTTTCTCGATAATGGTTTGGGGGTATAGACATTCAGAATATAACACATTAATCGATACGGTAAGTGAATACCTAATGTTGAATGTTATAAATTTTACGTAAAATGTCTTTCGACATATCTCATACTTTAAAAGTTATATATTTTTTAATGTAACCTCCCGACCAATTTAAATGACTATTTAACATATTTAAAAAAGCAATATATTATAGTAAAATATATTCCTTTTTTAAGTTTTTTTTACATTTTTAATCTATGTTAAAACATTTATCGTTTCTAAAATCTTTATAATCTATTAAATTTTCTACCAGGTGGACAAATTATATCTGAAATACCATACGACGAAATATATCTGAAATCCGCTTAAAAACCAACTAATGAATCTTACGGAGTGCTAGAAGCCATGTTCCAGCATTGCATTCAAGTCATTGTAGCTTGTATACTATTTAAGTTGCCTCACTCAATTCGTTCTGATATCCAACTTAGGCGGGAATGATAAGTTCAGCTCAGTTTACATCATCCGCTCAGTACATGTAAAATGACCAGCTAATTAAATCTGTGACCGGTTCTGTCTGAAAAAATCTAAAAAATGTGGCGTCAAAAAGGCTGAAAACGAAACTCATTTTAACGTTTTCACGTCTGAGATAACTTTACTGCAAAATTAAGTGTAATGTAGACGAAACAATTATCTCATTTCCATCAGGTGCACAATTGGGTGAACTAAGAAATGTTAGATACAATCGAAAGCATGTTTGGCAACCAAGTTTTTCTACACACAATGCTAATACAGTGGGGGTTATTACACTCGAATATTTAGTTTACCTCCATTTCATCTTCGTCTTTTATTGCAGCGTCTGAAATCAGAAGCTGCACTAAGTAGAAGGTGGAATGGAGCAGAATTCAATTATCAAATTGAATAATGACTTGACACTATAAATTACTACTTTGTAGTACGTAGCTTTATATATGAATCAAAAAATAAAAGTGCACTTTATTCATAAAAGAGAGAGGTGTCAAGATTGAATTACACGGATCTGATTTTGTTTAGTTCTGTAGAGGGTAATATCGTCGAAGTGATCACTGTCTTCCGAAGAATCTGTGACACACAGATGCACAACTATGCAGGAACTTATAATCTGGGAACTCAGGTAGTGTGTATCTTAATTCCAAGTATTCATAAATCTGTGTATCACGGATAGTCCAATTGCACCTTAGATTTTACAGATTCATGGTACATTTCCAAAGAGGAACTAAAAACGTAGATTTAGGGAATGCTGTGGCTAATTAAGTGGCAACGTGAATGCATACTTGATTATAGATTTCTCAACTGCTCATCAGCTTTATTTCCCCGAATTATGGGTTACTCCCTTTTCAAAACGATGTGGGCGTTTGTTTTAAGCTTCTTCGTTCTTCGTCCTCAATTATGTTTTGATACTGCATTTGGAATTAAAATGGGCCAAATTAGACTCTTTATGACCTAAAATCGACCTCTGACACCTATAAATTTATGTTTTCTTTGATATAACAGAGCAAACGAACCATAGCATCTAAAATACAATTCCTTCGAATGATGGGAGTAGTGGAGAAGTAGCGCTGAAAAACCGTCCATAGTTGGTCCGTTATCAGTGGCTCCGATACAGTTAAGTCAAAGTTATGTTATTTATGAGTTGAATATATAGGGTGACAAATTAAGTCTGAAACCTCTTTTTTATTTTTTTGAACCACACTAGAAAGAAATATCAAAGTTAACACGTGCTTACTGGTGATAGTAACGCACACATCTGCAAAATTACCGACCGGAAAATCATTCTGGGGAACGGTCCACAAGGAGTCAGTAAACTTCTTAAATAGCAGCATAGGTCAAATTTGGTATCAAATTAAAGGTCTTACTTATAGCAAATTACAACTCCACTTACCGGACTTCAAAAGGTGGATTCATTAAGTAGTTATAGATATTTTAATTTCAAAACAATTCAACAATGCAAATTATTAAGTATTATAAGTAAACACCAATTTTTAAGTACCTGTGATCAAAGTAAGTGTTCAAAATGTTTCCCCTCCCATCGTCTGGCAATGTCCTAGGCGGTTTTAAAAGCCATCCACTGAATTTTGAAGGTAGTTACGAGGAATACCTTAAGCTTCTTGGACTATGAAATTTCTTAGAAGCGCCAAATCTCGATGCTTAGTACGATAAAATTTATCTTTGAGGTATCTCCAAATAAAAAAAAATCCAGCAGAGATAAAATCAGGGGAAAGAGCAGGCCACTCTACTGCACCACGTCTTCCAATCCATCTGTGAGGGAATATTGTATCCAAGTATTCTCTAACAAGAAGAGCAAAGTGTGGTGGCACGCCATCTTGTTAGAAATAAATTCTTTGGAAATTGTTGACCAAGAGCAGCTTGTAGTGCAGGAATTATCTCATTTTGGAGCATTGCTAGATACGAGTCACCATTTAAATTACCATTGATAAATTAATGGGCCCACAATTTGATTTCCTATAATACCCTGCCCAAACGTTAAGTTTCTATGGATGCTGTGTATGAACTCTCTTCTTTCCAGTGCGGATTGATGTTGTCCTAATACCGACAGTTATGTCTATTGACACTGTCATTCAACATAAATTTTGCCTCATCAGAAAATAAAAATATGGTTCAAAAGGATTTGTTTTCGGTAAATTCTATCCATCATTACTTCACAAAATTTGAGCCGCCGATCGAAGTTTTCTTCGTTCAGTTCCTGAATCAGATGTACTCGGTACGCCTTGAAAGCTGCCTTTTTTAACACTTTTTCCGACTGACTCACGAGACATTTCATGAGCTTCTTCTGCCAGCTGATCTAACTGATTCATTTTGGATTCTTGACGAAAGACATCTAATGATGTCGGCTTCACACCCGTCCATCGTTGTTGGTCTTCCAGTTCTAACACGATCGTTAAACGCTACCGGTCTCTACAAAACGGGCCACTGTCTTTATTACTGTGGATATCCTACCTAAAATTTTTAACTGTTTCATATGATCTTTCATTACCTCCCCACCTACGCATCATTAAAAGAGTTATCTTTTCACACTCACTAAGTGACATAACGGTAAATAAACAAAATTAATAACCAATTTTAAAACTTGTTTAATGACTTAAAATTATTCCATCTGCATAACTAAGCCCGCTGAAAGCTTCAGTGCAACTAAACTGTTACCTTCCTAACCAAAATACAGATAACAACGGGTGCAGCCAAAGTTCACTTGGGATCAAAGTTCACTCTTTGGGAAAACCCAAAGAGCCACTTTCACATTCTAACAGTAGTTGCGTTATTGGTAATAATTACTGATTCCTGGCTTCGATTACTACATTGGTCAGATGATGGGAGGAGAACATTTTGAACACTTATCACAGGTACTTAAAAATTGGTTTTTATTTGTAATACTTAATAATTTAACAATTGTTCAATAGTTTTAAAATTCAAACAGCTATAACTACTTAATGAATCCACCTTTTGAAATCCGGTTTTGCGGAATTGTATTTTGCTAAGTGAGACCTTTAATGTGATACCAAACTTGACCTATGCTGCTATTTAAGAATTTTGTCTGACTTCTTGTGGACCGTCCTCCAAAGGGATTATCCGGTCGGTAATTGGACAGATGTGTGCGTTACTATGACCAGTAAGGACGTGTGAACTTTGGTATTTCTTTTCTAATGTGGTTCAAAAATTAAAAAAGAGGTTTCAGACTTAATTGTCACCCTGTATAAAAATTGAACATTTAAAATTTAAAAAACACAATTTTAAAGCGGTCTATTCTATCCAAAATATTTAAGGTTTTGTAGGTGATTCGAGATTTCCAGTATTTCCCCCTAGCGGTTATTGTCTTTCTACCCGAGCCAATATGGAAAATTTCTAAAAATGATCTAGATGTCAGCAGAGTAGCGCGCAAGAACTGCGCAAATTAAAAACATAGTTAACATATTGTTGTGGTGATTATATGAGGGGTTTTATACATGAAATAGCAATTACATTTCAGCGCCCTTCGAATTATACCGTTATATTTTATTTAAAATGTTATAGTGAAATATTGATGTGAAACTAAGCTTTCTATAACAACCCGGTCATTCCATTGCAGGCAATCGAACTAGAATGGATGATTCGGGGGCTAAACCATTGTTTTTGTAGGACCCATCAGGGTTAAAGGGGGTTTCTTACTAATACATAATCGGCATGATGTATCACATATTGGGTAACGTTTTTATGAATTCCAAATGGCCTATTCGAATCTTTATCTTCAAGAAAAATATATTTTTAATGAAGAAAATTTTTAAAATCCACTTTTAAAATGCTCTTTCCCTTTTCAATTCTTTCTACAGTAATACTGTTAACAATGGAGTCTGTTGAATAATGAACACAGCCGCAATGAAATATTCATGAAGTGGTTTTAACGTGATACAGTACATTTCAGACATCCTTTAGTGTATTGGAGGAATTTGAATTGATTTAGAGTATTTAAATATTAATACAGTTTCTATATTGAATATTATTTTGAAGGTTCCTTCAATACGAGCCAAAATCGTTTTTATAATTTTGTAGGAACACTCCATGGAAAATGACGAAGAGTCACAGAATTGTTTTAAATTTGTAATTTAAGTAGCAACAATATAAACGAGACACTTCCAGAGTAAATATATTTATAAAATAACTACGGCAATATAATACTTTAAATTTTATTATTTTAACTCATGTTATCTGATTACAACCTATTGCTAATTTAGCATAGTTTTAGTATTAGCCTTCTTCTTGGTTAAATTATTTATGATGCAGTTTTGAAATGGTGTTGGCATTGCTGTATATTAAATAAATAAATGACACATAAAACCAACTTTTAGGGTGAATTTTTTCTTATCTACATCACTGGTATTGGCTGTGATACTCAATGGAGGAAAATGTAAACGAAGATACACCAAGATATATTTCATGGGGGTACTTTTAAATGTGCACGTGACTTTAATTGTAAATGGACAAGGATGATTTCTATGATGGTCCATGATCGACGATGGAATTTTACCCAGCAATTTATCACGAATTACTCAGTAGGCTGACATAATTTCTCTGTTGTTTGACACATGATGAAGTAAATATTTATTTTCTGTGTGATTGTATGTCTGTCCGCAGCGCATGCTAGGAATAATATTAACCTATAAACTCTTAATTTAGCACACAAATTCAGCGAATTGTATTAGGAGACAGTGTTAGACGTTTCATCGGAAATATCAGAATACATCAACTACATACGTCCAAAAAATACATAAGTAAATGTTACTATACTGTAAAAACTATTTTAAACGAGACACATTTGAAATTAGTTGTAAAACGATACGATTTATGAATTTTACACGTTTTCATTTTTATAATTTATATAGTCTACTACTTTTGTACCGTAATATGGAACAAAGTGGTAATGTTCACCACTATGCAATATTGGATACATGAAATAGGTGGTGTATTTCACATGGATAAAAACAAACCAGTTTGCATTGGCTTTGTAACGGAGTAAAATTGGAAAGGTACGATTAGCCATCATGTCCAGACTGAATGCTGATGTCAACAGGACATCTGCTCGACCTATGATGACATTGACAATGTCCAATCACAGTCCAGTGTGTTGTGAAACAATAAAACCAATCTCGTCCCGTGATGTTTTGCGTGAGTAATCTTTCCCAAGCCTAGAATTGCATCTGTTTTGTTATTTAAACGGCAGTTTATTTCGCAGAATCTCCATACGTTTGGCAAAATAAATGTGGCATCTAAATGAACAATTTTCACATTAAAAATTATTAAAAAAGTGTAGAAAATTACAAGTTACTGAATTTACACATTATTAATACATAAACAAATTAGGTTTATGTGCAGTAAATATGACTTAGTAAAAATTTTAATCACAATGCATACACTTAGAGGTCAAACAATTGAACAACAAAACAGTCATATTTACAAGTGCTGTGTATTGATTTACAATGTATTCTTTGCATATAATACATGTTTCTTTTTTATATTTCCTAATTATCATATTATTTTAGTTTTAATTTGGTACCAATTAACTAAACAAAATTTCTCTAAACTCTGAGCTTATTAATGATAGTTCTTAATTTCTATATCCTAGTACTAGAAATAATATAATTTTACACTCTCAATAAACATTAGCTGAGAAAGAGACTGTACGTAATCCCATACTGATATCCATTATTGGGTGACCTAATAATAATAATCATCATAATGGTCATAATGATTATATATATCCCTTGTGCCTATTGAAATGAAATGAAATGAAAAATTACTTTATTAGAGGCAAATTTAGGACTATAAAGTCCTCTGTACCACTTAACCTCATAAAAATTAAACTTACATATAAATGTATACATTTATAACTAAATCTTAGTTTTTATTTATTTACATTACATATTACAATGAATCTTAAAATAAAACCAATCATCAATAATTAAAAATTATATCATAAAAAATATATATAACAAATTTACAATAATATCGCAAGACACACACTCGCATTCATTCAACTTGCAATGCAATTGCCCTCAAGTACCGGCACTCCAAAGCCGCCAACCGCTATATCCCCTGAGCCCCCCATCATCAAGGCCCTGACCTCCGCCCCAAAGCGAACGCGCTTATCGATGGCTCTGATGTTCACAGGTAAAGCATTCCACAATCGACAGGCAGAATCTGTAAACGATTTGCTAAAGGTAGTTGATCGATGAATTGGGATAGATAATAAGGATGTACCCCTCCTTGTACTTCGTTCACTTATTTCAGACATAAATCGAAAGTTTGTTTTTTATTGTAGCTTTACATGAAAAGCAATCAGTTAATACAATATTATAGTTTTTGAAAATCTAGTAAAAGACTTTCATTAGACTTTTTATTATTGTAAGTAATTTGTTTTTTAATATCAGTGAAATAAAAATCAGATAACAGAAGCAAGCTAAGGAGCGCTTAGCTATTTTTGTAAATTATTCAATGTATTATTTTATATATATATATATATATATAATAGATATATATATATATATTATTTATTTTAATTATTTTATTTATATTTTATTATTTTATTTTATATATATAATATTATTTTAAATAAAACGATTCCATAACACCGTGCATAAACTCATGGCGATAATGTAACATGCAGAATTTAACATTGAGTGCGAAAGCAGACATGCTTCAAATACACGCAAACATACACTGTTAATGTATTCAGTGGTTGCAGTAGCACAAAAAACGTTTCTTTCCATGCAAAGATTTATACTGCACATGTTCAAAACGACAGGACGTATTTTTTAGATAACATCAAAACGGATAGATAAGGTGCCAGCGAATTTCCTACACTGGGCAAATTCTGTAATAATAGCTCAGCTTCATAATTGTCACAAATGGGGTTTTGAAGATTCTGTATAGACTGATAATGCAAAAAAATATATATCAATTCCAATGATCATATATGTATCAAGTATATTGGATTTTGAAATATATGGTTTACATGCATATATATACTTTAAATTTCATCTAAATGATGACCTATGATGACTTCCATATGATGAAATATATATATATATATATATATATATATATATATATATATATATATATATATATATATATATATTTAACAGTCGGATCATGTACCTTGAGTAATTTTAATGGTACTTGGATATTTTTAATGGAAAAAATTTAGATTCAATACTGTCCTCATGTATGTAAAAGTTGTAAGGGACAAGTGATTGATAATCCTTTTAAGGTATAAATGTACTTTTATAATGCTGTGATATGTTTAGGCAGTTATGTATCTTAAATGACGACAGAAATATTTAACCCAAATATCACATAGCTCAATTCAGACGTTATTGTGGAAAATCCTCTAAATATAATGTACTTGGACCGGGGAATTAAATTCTAAGGCGCATGGTTTTTCTGTATAAATATGAGGATAAAATAATCAAGGACACTGATTATAATTAAGAAACTATTGAAAGTGGATCACTAACAAAATTTTCTTACGTTTTATTTTTATTTAGATTATTCATTTGAAGGCCGAAAATTATCAATTTTTTATAAATGTTAAACGAACAGTAAATACTTTATTTGTTATAAGATTTTAGTTCCTCACACTTATCTCGTAGCAGCTGTTTTAATACCTAATATTAAAACAGTTATAAATTTTGAATTGTTTATGATAGACATCACTAATTTAAAATTTATCTTCTTTTACTGAGAGCCTGTAATAACATTTACATTAAACACACTAATACAGTTTTATATGAGGAACGTAATGTAGGTACACATGCCCCAAATGATTGTAATATATTAATACAATATATTGAAATAGATTAATTTGCCTTTTACTAACCAGGAGATGACACACAGTGGTTAAATAAAGTAGACTAACCGGTGATTAATACGTCACCGTTACTCTGTCACTGGAGACGGCACCAATCAGTCCTGAGACCACAACAAAGCACTAAAGCACCGAACGTGACAAACTTCAACACTTGTGCTTAAAATTCACACAACAGATCTTATGTAGGTTACTGTCTGAATAATCCTTGTTGTCGTGCTTTTCGCTTCAATTAAAACTGGTTTATAACCGTAAAACAATATATTGTAAGTAAAACTATATATCATAAGTATAATATAACTGTCACTTTTAAACGTTAGACACAGACGGTCTAGACAAACTTTATTTCTGTAATGTCTGTCTGACTGTCCCCATGATATCTGGAACACAAAAGGCCTGTACATGTGATGGTTTATATGAAGCTTCACTTATATGTTATTAACACTGAATTCGATCATGTTACATGGCTTTCAATACAATTCGGTTAAAATTAAGAAAACATTTTAAAACTGTTACTCAAACTAATTAATTTCTATGTCATTAAATTGATCGAATACATCAATATAAGTTTGTAAGGGAACCATGTGTAGAAATGTATATATATATATATATATAAATATAAAAAATATTTATTTAATTGAAGTTTTGAAACTTTGAGAAGTGCAAATACTAAACATAAATTTTAAAGTTGATATACCGTGCGTTCAAAGTTTTAAGCACACTAAAGTGATCTTGAAAACCGTAAGAGACACAGCAAAGATTAAATGGACAAAGTTGTGCTTAGTAAGAAGACCAACAAATCAATGTGGTTAAGTTAACTATCGGTTGCGTAGGTTACTCGCTGGGCTCAAAAAACCGGTTTTTTGTCAAAATCTTCAAATTGCCCACAGTTATCTTATTGGTGCCTATATTATAACGTTTCTTTACATGGAAACTGTATTAAAAATTTATTGTATTTTTAAATATTGTAATTAAGCATTTTTTAAGACTAGTAAGCACAGGAAATAGGACACGAATCAACTATTTTAAATGCAACGACCCAATATGTACCTAATTGAAATAAAGTATACTCTTTATTGACTTCAAAAATACCATATATGTTATACTCTCCTTGCGTTTTTCATGAAATGAAAATAATAAAACTCCGTGTTTTGTGTGGTAATCTGAAGACAAATGTTATTCTATTAGTCGGATGGTTGGTAGACATGACTAATCACCTGATATTTGTACATATTAATTTTATACATTGCTAAACAGCTGATTGTAAAAATATAAAAGTTTACCAACCCTACAGTTATTGGAATTAAAGAATCCCTTTTTGTTAATAAATGAATGGATTATTTTAAAACACCTGGTCCCAACAATAAGTGCAGTGCATTGAATTTCGTAGTTTAATATAAAAAAATAAAGGAAGGATCTGTTGTGAGTATAGTTTGACAACGCGAGAAGAAGATATTGTACCCAGGGACTGTTATAGATAAATGGTTTATGTAACTGATTCTACACTTTTCTATGTCTTAACTAATGTCAATAACGGATCTGTTATTCTTTTCTCACTATTTTAACCGTCATATCGACTCATTAATGTTTCAAGAAATCTATTTAAATAGTACCTAAGCACGCATTTACTGTAGAGTTTGGAACTCAGTTCTCTATACCTTGTAAGAGCCGGCTGCAGTGAAATAACCCTCGGGTTTTCCCCTAACAATCAATTTAAACCAAGTACAACTTTGCACTGTTTATTTATTATCATAGCATTACGGGATATTTCTCATTTTAAATTAAAATTAATATGCATCAATGGGCTTTTTCTTTTTCTTGAATAAAGCATTTTCTGTACTTCTCTTACATTTAAACGGTAAAGTGCAGCAATTTTCTAGTCTTTTCTCTTTCTGAAAACCAAATAAACATACAGAAATCGTTTAAATGCTTATTAACTTTATCTTCGAAATGAGCCATAATTATACGGTCTTAAGTAAGCTCGTATAAGTGCATGTAGTTGATTATTGTTGTTATTGGGCAAAAAGACGGTGGCCACTATTACAGCCAATTCTTAACATCTGAAAATAAACTCTACTGGATTTAAAAAAAATATGGTTTATATGCGTAACAAAAAAAATGTTTTGTTTTATTTTATAACTGACTTATCATTAGTGGAGTAATATTTGTACACTTAGTATGCTACGTTGGGACATTCATAATTTATTAATAGAGAACGAAAAATTAAGAAAGGAACAAAAAAGGATATATGCTAACTTTTATGTGCTTTTACATAACTGCAATGACGGGCGATGGTATCACCAAGAGCAAAGGTAAGAGAACTATCTTAAATAGCGAGGGTATTCGGTGTTATCAACTCAGTCGAGTTATCGGATAGGCGTCTTATAAGGATTTGTTCTAAACTACATTACTTAGTAATCCAGTTATTATGAGAACACCAACGACAAACATATATTCTGTCGAGTATCCCAAAGCATGGTGTACCATTACAGTATAACGGAACGGTCGGTCCATGGAAGTCATGTCGTCACAAAATAAATATGGTTTATTATTTACAAGTGAATGAGACATAAAGTCATATACATTACTATTTAATGGCGGTGAGTTCATACAAAATTAAATTATTTGGTACCAATTTTATTACCTGAGCGTCAGCGAAGCCTCTCACTCAAAAGGCGGGAAAAACCTTTCTATATGTGACCCATTATATATCAAGAACGGACTGACCTATTCACTTCAATTATTGTATGAAATCTTATTTATTTATAGGCAATATTTAGTTAGATAATGAAGCGTATGGGATTTGCCTTGGCCTAAACTGCCAACATTTTTGGTAACATTCTTATGGGTAACCATAATTGCAACGAGTACATCGCAGAGGGAATATAGTTTTCAATAGACTAGGTCTAATCATATTACATTTGAACATGTAACATAGACATGTGTAACATAACTGTCAGAAGGAAGCAAGCTGTAAACTTGAAATTGTCGTGTAACCTCAACGTAACCTGTTAGGCTACATGTGGCGTTTCGTACTTATACCTTGTTTTAGAGTGTTGTCCTTTAATTAAACTCCCTCTAAATAATATTTACTTTTAGGTGAGTTCCGCTTGTATTTCAGTGCATATTTAATTGTTTTCATAATAGGCTGAGCGTTGACAAAACATGTCACTCAAGAGATTGGAAATATCATTACTGTCCATCTCTCTCCATAATCTCTAGCGTAGAACTAACGTTTTCTGTTTAGGGAACATAGAGTTTGATGAACACCGTGCATGCCATTCCACGGTATTTGCTCAGCTTCAGAGACAATCTTTACACAACTCGTATGGGAAACAATAATGTCAACGAGGAAAACGAGGTAAAAATGAATTCTTAGATAAACTGAGTACGATCATATGCAATCCCAACAAGAAACATACAAACACGTGAAAAATACATCAACAATAACTCAATACATACAAAATGCAGTGTAAATGATTCTTGTTTAAACATATGCTAAGAAACCCAAATTTAGAAGTAAAACATATACATGTATCTTGAGGCAGAATCTCGAGAAATATTTTATCCTAACATTTTGAACTTTTTATGTAGCAACGAATTATGTCTAATATGGTGGTCGTGTCCCCCTTTGGATTAGGCTGATCTTCATTAAAGCCTATCACACAGTAGACTGACAAAATTTCTCAGTTGTCCGTTGGAGAATTCCATTTGATATATTTTTTTTGTTAGACTGTACAAGAAATTAGTCTCTGAAAATTTTACAGACTCTGAAATTGTGCATGCAATTTCAGCAAAGCCAGTTAAGGATCATATAGTGTATCCTCCTCTTAGACAGTATTGATAACATGAAAAATTATTATTTAAAAACAGGTTGTATTACATCCTGCTCTTATTTAAATTAAAGAAATACGAGAAACTAATAGTAGCATTTAAATTCAATGAATTATACGTTTTCATTATTTTAGGTAGACTGATAGCCATTACAGTACAGGTTAAAATGTCTTTTAAACATAAGTAAGAATAACGTCTTTTTTGGAAAATGAAATGTTATAAAGTGTTATGGATTTAATTTTACACCTTGAATAATGCAGATTAAGTGGATTAAAGCAAAAACCTAAAAATAACTGACGAAACTCTTCAATAGTTTATAAACCTTGAATTAAGTTTTTTAATTTAAATTTTAATATAAAGGAATATGAATCTAGAATTTCAGCCCCTATTTTAACTAATTTACTTCAAAGTTGGATTACTCTCAATGCGATCACTGAAAAAAGCGACTTTACTTTGAAGGTACTTTGAATTAATTACAACTTAATGATTGTTTACACAATCAAAAGGTTGTGAAAACCACACCATTAATGTTTAATAGCTTCAACAAGGTTTCTCTGGTTTGGTTTAAGGTTTTGTGAAGTTACGTAAGTACAATCAGTTTTTATATGTTATTAATTTGAATTTCATTATAAGACTTGGTCATTTCGTACTTATTGTTATTAATGTTTAATGTTTGTTGATGAATGTTTAAATATTAGTATAAAAAATTAGTGTTTTATATTTTCGATTACTTTATAAATCATTGTTGGACTTAATTAGAATTTGCATTGAAATTGTTTTGTATTACAGTTTTCATATCATCTTAGGTTGTACTGTTGTACAAATTGTGTAATAATACAATACCATTAATGTTCACGTGTAATAAATAAATACAAGCAACTGTAAATTTAATTTAATTGTGTTTGAAATAGTGTTCAGAGGCTATAATAGGTTTATAAATAGACCGAATATTGCATAGCATACTACATGGTAATATATTTCCAATAAAACTAATGTAGTTATGTTAATATATTTAAATCGGTTTAATGTCAGGTTTTAAAAACCATACGTGATACGATTACTGTAATAACTAGTGCAACATTATCGTGGCCCCTCTGCACAGACCTTTGATTTATAATTATATATCTATAAGCACTAATGAATTTTCAATCTTTGCGCATTGTTCCCCACTGAACGCCTAATAAATTTCTCGAAAATTCTGAGTTGAGTTTTTTCGTACGCTTTTTCCAAAGTTAGGTTATAAATTTTAATTACAGGATTATAAAACTCTTCAAAATTATTTTGAGATTATGACTGTGATACGAGAGACGTGCATATTTTAGAATTAAAAGGCAACTTCAAGAGATTGTTTTACTTTACATTTACAAAACCTTAATGGAAACTTACAAGAATATCACTAATAAAAGAAAATAGAAATCTCACAGTAGGGACAGTAAACATCCGCAATACCTTCACTTTTGTAATTCCCCCAAATGTATCACACGTGAAGGGCATGATGGCAATATACTATAAAACCCAAAAAGCGTATTATGTTAATTTTCTTATTGGTTAATAATTGATGAAATGGTATAGTAAATGCACAATGTAAAGATTGAAGTTTTGAGGTAATAAGATTGTTTTTTTTTGCCTTGTAGTAATTAATATTTATATATGCGATGATAGTATTAATAATACTTGTGGTCTCCATTTTGGGGCTGTGATCAGAAGTATCGCACTTGCAGGATCGGCCTTATATATATTGTACAAACTAATACAAGGTACATGTTATTTATGGGTGCCTCTGCCTTACTCAAGCATTGTAATTGATGAAAATATACGTTCTTATTGAAATATTATTTCTAGTATATTTCTAAAAATCTATATTCATAACAATAGCCTTGTTTAACTTTGTATAAATTGTTCTCCCAATATGTGCAGATAATAAAAATTATTAATAGTTTGTAATTCATGAAATTAATTAATTGTTCATTCTTTATGTAAGGTGTTTAATCAACTAAAGTTTATTGCATTGAACCAAACTCAAAAGGCCTCAATAATGTCCCAATTAATTACTTCTCATTCGACAATTTTAAGGTTATTAAGCTTGCATATACAAGCAGAAGAAACTAAATTACTTACAAGCAATCCAATAGTCACGTTATACCCCATTATAAAATCGAAATTAATCCATGCAATGATAAAACTATTCCTAATGATTTTTAAAACTTTTTTATAAGAGCAGGAGTGAAGAAAAAATGTGATAAGAAACAAACTCGGTGTAATTAAAATTAACATATTTAAAAATATTTACTATAATATTGGCCGGTTTATTTTTAGTATAAAAGGAATGTAAAAATATGTTTGGTAAAATAATTTACTAATTGAGTGAAAATTTTTTACAGCAAACAAAGAAAATTATGCGAACCATAAATTAGTGAATGACCCTCTTGGAATTAAGGGCTGATTTGAGCCCAAGAGAATAGAAGGCTTTTGTCCCTGAGTCTTGAGAAATATCTTTGAAATTTATTGCTTTTTACGTTGCGTGTTTGGTAAGTAGATTTATTAGATCTTCAAGGTTTTTTCTCATTTCGAATGGTTAAATTACAATTTTTACTGTAAATTATCGCAGATTAATTAGATTATAAATACGTAACTCACTGTGTACAGTATTTAAAAATGTTTGGTAATACAAATAGTATTTTTACTCTTTACTTCTTTTTTTAGTTACTTTCACATATTTACATATTCAAGTTTTGATAAACATTTTAAAATGTGGATACATACATACATACAATTTTTGAATTGTTTTACATTTTTGATTGATAATATTATTACTATCATATATTAATATTATATTATTATTATTGATAATAGTATTAAGTACACAATTATATATTAGGAACGTCTTAGGCTTTGTAATAATGTGCATTACCCTATTTTTTACTTTGTAGTGTACAATTTAAAGATCGGAATCATGCCTACTCATACATTGTATTTCCCTTCCTTCCTCACCTTACTAATTTATACAGTTTTAATTAATTTTGTATAATGTTAATGTTTATAAAAAATTGTGCTGCCAATCTAGATTTTTAAAATTGTATCCATCGCCTAATTCTTATGCAATTACTTTTTATTTCTACCTAAATTCGGTTCAATGAAAAGTTGACCGCAGGGCATTAAATTTTATTGAATTTGGGGATTTCCGAATACATTCCTTGCCAACATATTTTATCATTAAGTTCTCTTTTTAAACATTTTTATTGAAAATTTGTAACATAATTTGGCAAAAAATACTTATTTGACTAAAAAAATCGAATGAAGAATACTGGAAACCAACAACGGAAACTATTAAAAACCTTAAGTCACTGTTCTATAATTTTTTATATATTGAAGAGATGCATATATTCAATAAAACAGCAAACCTTAAATAGAAACACAAATATTTTTCTAACCAATACAAATAACAAGGAATTAATTAATAGATAGCTAACAAGCTATGCTACTAAACTGGGTTGCGATGAAGTTGGCAGCCCTGTATTTTGTGTTCTAGAGTAATTGTGGGAAGGTTTAGCAGCACGTGTCAGCTGTTCAATCATCTGTTCTGTTTATATTTGCGGAGGCCAGCTATTACTTCAGTTATGATAATTTCGGTCAGGAAAAGTCGTTTCATTTTTTATACAGTCACTGTTGGTCGAAAAGTCCGTATCATAATTTATTATTAGAAATCGTTATAAATTTATTAATGTAGTAAATGATTACATAATATTTTACAAATTGGACATAAACATGACTAGTATTGTAGAATAATATGGCCCTACAAACCCAGTGTTCATATTTAATAGGTTTATTTATGTTTTATAAAAGTATGGTATGTTCTATAGTAGGGTTGAAACCAGCTGTTGCAAGCTCTAACAATATGAGAACATTACATGTAAAAAATGCCAAATTCACGAAGATTGAAACACTTACTGTCAGCTGTTTAGGAGCACAATTTGAGACTTTTTCAGTTCAAAAATAAACTTTTGTACTATGAATGATTGTAAATTTTTAAAACTTGGGATATTTGTAGGCTATTTTTACGTAGTCGACGCACGATTGCATTCATCACAGAACAGAATTCTTTTAATGTAAAGTGGAATAACGTGTAGTAAGAACGTAGTATAGTGTTAGTCACTTTTGGGAATATAGTTAAAAATATCATCCTAACCTCTATCTTCTTCTAAGTTAAACTATAGAAGAAGGCTTAGTTGAAAAGTAAAGAAAATCATGCATTTTTTTAAGTGTATTTTGATGTAAATAATGGTAAATGTTTGAAATTTGAAAACAAATCAGCGATAATATGATGATTTTTTTAACTAGAAATATCATCCATATACAATAAATACTCGTGTTACCACTGCATGTTAATTATACAATGAAGAGATAACGATCAGGTTCACAGTTTAGCGTGGGTGTGGTGAAACAAATGCACTAATGGATAGGCGAATATGTAAACAATGATGTGCGAAACACACTACCAACATTACACAGTAAATTACGAGACCCGCATATCTGCTGTTTACCTCGGGTGAAAGGATACCACATCACATGTATGGTTTCAAATAGTTTGTTATTTTAGTTTTATTTTTTGTTAAACCCGTATGTTAGATGAACGTTTTGTAAAGGAAATATACATTTTTTACGAAGACATACATTAAGCTGTACAAAAAATCAGTAACACTGCTTTTTGAGGTCTGCAATTGATATATTCCTGATCGGAAAATCTAACCTAAAACGTATATAACTACTGTTTTGGAGGAAATATATATCACCAATACAAGATACTTTTGTGACACGCATAAGCATTTAATATGAACGGACATGTTGTGTGTCAATTCCATGTACATTATTTCAAACATGTACACTTAATACAATCACAACAATAAACATTATTTTAGTAATTTAAAACTTAAATAAAGAACACAGGCCACGACAGGTATGCACTGAACGACCAACCATTGGCAAACTGACCCGAGGCCAATAGCAAATAGCGATCGTCACGGCAAACATAAAGAAAGCGTCCGCATTGATATATTAGAAATTTCTAATCTTTTTAATAATTTAAATATTATTTTTTTCGTTAAATTTTTAAAAGTGGTAACCAACGCAGCTTGACTTGAAATGTCACTTGACTGTTCGTTTGTAATTTTATGTATGACGCATCGATTAGTTTCATTTTATTGAAAGTGGATTTCAGACGTACTATGGATAACCTTTTAATATTAATTACAGCCGTGTATACTTTTGGCTATTTTAAACACTACTTAACAATAAATTTTGAATATGCGGACATCCATAGAATTGTTAAAACCCATTAGTAAATGTTTAAATTAATGCTATTTTTTTATGGTATTTTTATCACCCTATTTTCCTTTTATAAATACAATATATATATAACTAAATAAAGTCCTGAATACAGCTAAAAATCGTGTAAACACAAATTTTACAATCGAGTGTGCCACTTTTACTTTTATCCAACGATACTGTCTCTGAGAGTGTTGTGTACTTTCTATGCAGTTCGGATATTGAACTTTCCGCCTACTCTTCTAATGTTCTTTGATAATCCCGCCAAATAAATTACTTTGTGTGCATAGTTCTGGCAGTTTCCATAATTGGTGGTGCGTCCAAACTATTCAGGACCGTTTGATACTTTGTTCCATGGCTTTTGACTTTAGTACCCGTGCTTATAAAGTCATAGGGAATCAATACTTGGTGAAGAGGTTCAACATATTACAAGAAAAGCAATCTTAAATTTTGAGTCAACAGGTCAAATCATATTGCACCCAGCCTGTGTGATAATACTTGGCAGAAAAGTCCTAGAGGCTGGAAAATTGTTAATTAGACCCCTCTGTGCTGAAGGATTTTGATACTGATGTCAATTGTTTGAATGGCAGTTTCTTTGTGTGTGTGAAAACTTCTGTTACGATCTGTAGAGGTCTTCAATACGCCGTTGTGTCGGTTTATTAACTTGGCAGTCACAACGTTTTCAGTATTATTTAATTTTTATGACAATGATATTATAGATCATATAATAATGAAGATTAATATTACGAAATTCCTCTTCGTCTCATTACGTATAAGTTATAATATCATGTCTGTCAGTCTGAAAATGAGGTATTAGTCCTTAGTGTTGCGAGTGCTATTTTAATATTCGAACATTTTCAGGCTAGTTCGAGGTAGGTAAGAGTTTTTAGTGGACAATAATTCTGTTGAATTATTTATTTATTGTTAGAGGTCGAATCAGGTAGGTAATGCAGAAAAAACCAATACCGCTACATATTGTGCTTACTTAATCACGTCAATTCAAATAAAATTTTGAAACGAATAAACATTTTCTGGTTTCATAAATGTATTATTTTAACGAGTTCCAATTTTTTTTTCAAAATCATGTTAATACTAGACCAAATGCAAACAGTTGCATCAATATTTTAATTTGAAAACGATAAAAAATCAAATAACACAAATATCATGTATGCAGCACATGATATTAAATACTAGCTATGCACAATTATCACAGTAATAGAGCCGTTACTAGTCACAAAACATGGTTATATTTCAAGCATTACCCTCAACAGATGTAATAGCTGCAAAATCTCTATTTTCAATTGCAACAATAAAGATATTATGAAACTTTTAATACAGCACCGTACGTTTAAACTAGATTTCTATTCACTGGGTTAGTTCAGTAAAATCACATAGACTACCAACAGTAACGTGGTTAACATTGACATATTTTTAAGATAATTAGGAACATTGGTTCTTGGCTCGGCGGTAGCGAAGTCTGGCACTCCCGGGAAGGTACCTCCACAACAAACTGATCTATCAACATGAGTTTTGTGACTAATTTTAATTTCTACATAGGATAAGAAGTTTTTATGATGGTAGATGTCATTTTATTGAGATAATGAATATTTTCACATTGGTTCAATGGTTAACCATGATGGGAACGGGAAAATGCAAAATAAATACAATTGTTAGGACATCGAGTCCAAACGAGTACACTTTAATGTAGGTTTACATACTTGCAGTTTATAATATAACCTCAGAATAGGCTTTTACGGGTTTTAAAAATACTTAGTATTTTTAAAACTACTTTTTTGGTCTTGTAACGTATACTGACGCTTTATTGAGGGGTTTTAAGAAAGCCAATAATGAAGATACAGTTGAACATAATAAAAAAAGTATGCAAACTGATAATTTACAATGCAAAATTCCGTGACCATATCTCTCTTGCTGCTGTAAATGAAAGTGAAAACATCCACAATGCTTATTGTTTTTAATCCCATCATCGGTATAGCATTATTTAATTTACCACCCATATTTTCAAGAATGTTATCTCATTTAAAATTAAATTTTCATAGTTTCTTGATGTTTTAGTAGTACTAATCCAAAATTTAGGAGTGCTCATTGTTGGAAAAATTAGTTATTTATTATACCGGTGATAAATTCAAAAACTTCTTTTGCCAAGAGCGTTAGGATATTAAACTGACAATATATTAGAGGCAATGTAATCAAACGAATTTTAAAGCCTAATCATATTTTTTACCTCTTGTGAAAAGAAAGGAAGAAAAGTCTCTTGTGACTCTCTATAGACACTTATGACAGTATACGGGAAGTATCTTTGTATCGAGGGACTACTTCGCCACAAATTGTTTTCTGTCCTGCAAACTCTGGACTTTATTCCATTGTGTATTCTGTGTCAATGTTCTTTTTACCAACAACATATGTTTCAGTATTTCAGCTATTGACGTCTTTAGTCTGTTTACCTCTTTGAGCATTATAAATAAAAACATTGTTCTTTTGGTTTTAACATTGTTCAGTTGAAAAGGCGGTACGACTTTAATATTGGTAAACTGCAATAGCTTTAAATTAATTTAATTTTCTAATATTCATTACCCAACGTCTAGACCATTCCTCTAATAATCTAAATAGTAAGCCGTGAAAAGGTGAACAATTTTATACCTTATTATGTGATGTATTTTTCACAGAGTAATCAAATATAAATGAGTAAAAATATTTAAAATGTTAACCGCTGCAATGGTTTTGTAAAAAGGATTTTAAATACTTGCAACTGGTTAGAGTATATAACTCTTATATACAAAGTTATTATGTATAATAACTTTTATGTAGTTATAATAGTAAATAACTTTCTTAACAATAAATTTTTCTTACTACACTTAACAACTTTTCAAGTAAAAGAACATTGACCCATAAAAACCATTGTGCTATTCCAAAAGTGGTAATGGTCAGTGAATAATGCCTAAAACCTGCGTCTCAGTAAAAAAAAAAAACAACAATGGAACAATTTTAAAACAGTAATTAATCACCTTGTTTGTCCCAGTCTGTAATGTATGCGGGTCGACACTGTACTCTCTATGTGTCGGGAGAAATAATTAAACTACACATTTAGAGTAACATTGCTCTAGGAACCGCTCGTAAAGGAACGGAACGGGACGCGGAGGTTTACATGACGGTGTCTGGTGGTGGACTCCGGGTGGACCTGCTGGCTGGCCAGCTTGGACCGTTGGTTGTAGGGTAGTGGCGTGATGTGACGTCCACAGGAGAGGCAGCCTATGAGCATTCCTTTATTCTTTTAGACCACATCGTATGTTACATCGCCTGACAATACATACTGCCAACATCACTGGTGCAGACATTAAATATCACTATGGATACCTACCAACTTAGTACTTCTCACACTAAATACACTACAATCCTCCCCCTTAAATACATAAGTCCCCTACAATTTTAGAAATTTATCAATTACAATTTGTTTTACAATTCTCCAATTTTAAATCAATTACAATGAATAAGAAAATTGACATTATACTCTTTTATTTTTTGTAAGTATAGATTATAGAGAACAAAATACAAACTCAATATAATCATTTAACACAAATCACAAACACTTCAATCAAAAACCAATAAATCAGAATATAGCAATTAATAACACATTGAATGAACACAATTAACAAATCGATAATAATAATGCTTAAACAATATTAATTATATACAAGTCACAAGTGGGTTTGTATTTACAAGTCCATTTTGACTAAAGGTTTACGATCCCTTAGTGGGTATCGTCTAAACAGGTGTCATTTGTTTGGGTGAAACGCTGGAACTGTTATTGTTTACATTTGTACGTGGGCTGGGGCTTTGCCCCTGAGGCGTTTCTGTTATTGTTATGGTTTTGCGGAGAGGGGGGCAAGGTCGTTGCTAAAAGTTACTGGCGACCTTCGCGCTCGCTCTGTCGTCCTGCCGCGACTGTATAATCGAGATCTGTTTCCTGCGTGTGCTCTGTTTGCCCAACGCTTGCGTCTGGGAGTCTAGGCATTGTTTGTTCAACCTCAGACATTCTTCCTCCCCGGACTACACTGTAAACCCTAACCCAACTTGGGGTCGGATGATGTCGTTTCGCCCACCGTCATATGCCCGTATTCAGTTCAACTAAAATACGTGACCTGGTCCTAATCGTGAAACTACCACACCTCCTGGGGTTTATCCATCTTATTTCTACCATCTGTTGAATCTCTGGGCTATGATTGGTTGGTCCAATAGCTTAACTGTCCTAGTTTTACTACCCCTATAGTACAAATCGTTTGTTTTTCTTGATTATCTGACATTATTGCTTTAAAACATTTGGTTTTGGGGCGAATTAAATCTAACTCTTAGACTTTAGCGATCTGCCCAACATTAATTGAGACTGGCCGATAGATTGGTAGTAGAATTGCACTGTAATTTCTATAAGATGAACAGGAAAGTTTACTCAAAGCTAATTCCTAAATCCTTGGAATTTAATGAAGAGCTGTTTTCAATTTTATTTTTAATAGTTTCTGACTGAACCCGTTCTTCGTCAAAAAACCAGTTGTGTTTCTGGGTGGGTAATGGTGGTGAAAACGTGTGTTTTGATACTCCAATTTTGACATCAAAAATTTCTTTAAAAACTCTTGACCTGGTAAAAGGTAGGTCCGTTGTCGGACACTAAATGTGGTCTACAATACCCATACCTACTAAATAAAATTTCCCTTAATTTCACAAATCGTGTGAACAGCTGCCTGTTGAAAGCAACGGGCAACCACCTCTGGCCCACTTAGAGTACGCATCTTTTAACCACCAAAAAATAACTTGGACTTGAAAAGGTCCAAAAAAAAATCAATATGAATTCGAGACTCCAAACTCGTTCCGGAACATTCCAATTGATGCAGGAAAGCCTTCTGGGGCGGTTTTGCTCGTTCCTCCAAACAAGGCTGCATCAGCTGGTTAGCTAGTTGTTCCCTATAGTCCCCCCGGTCGATATTCAGGCCACCATACATATTGCACGGGCTAATGCGCTTCATATGGCGAGACCAATACCTTAATGTGTGAAGTAATGCAATTCGTTTCAGAATGTTTTATTCTGAACCTTTTTAGGTATTACCACCCCGCTGTACCACCTCACCACATTAGGATTCCTTTGCTCCACAGGTTAATTCCGACTGTCCTAATTTCAAATAGGCTTTTAGATCCTGGTTTCAGTTACAATAGGCCAAACCCTAGATTCTACGATAGGATATTACCTTTTTTGATTTCACTATCTACCATTGATTCCTCTTTTTTATGTCAACATAGCCGTTAATGGTGATGTCAAGTTTTCAGTATTCATCTAAGACACTGCAATATAGGTACCTATGAACATTAATATTAAGGTCATCATCGCAGAGATTTTGTCATCTTTAATCTCACTATTTACAGGTAATCTAGATAAACCATTCGGCATTGCCATGGTTTATTGGGAACTTAACAATACACAATCTCATATTGGAAAACCGACCTTAAAAACAAAGCGTATCGTTGTAACCTACTGGCTGCGAAAGCAGGTAACCCTTTCTTTGGTACCAAAAGAATAGCCACTAAAGGCTTTATGATCAGTCTTTAGACAAAAACTGTGTACCATAATAAATATTGACACTTAAATTTTCTTAACACCAAATACAATGCTCTAAATGCTGTCCTTATCTATTTGTGAATAGGATTTTTCTCGAGCGCTATTTATAACAACTCTAACTTTGCGAATGAATCATAGGGTTCTTTCTGTAACCGTCGGTATTGAATCTGACTCAAAACTGATGCAATGCCATATGGACTATAAGCATCAACTGGCTACCACTAGTGGGTAATTGCAGGATCAAAATAAATTGCGCTAAAAACTTCAGCAGAGATTAAACTTTTGCTTAATCTCTTGTAGTGCCCATTCTGTAACAATGCTAAATTAAATACAAAATCGGTATCCTTTCCTTAACAACTGATACATTGTGGGTTTAAAATAGTGGTATATCCTAGGAATGAAACAGTGAATAGTAATTAACACAATGGACCAAGGAAGGCTTTAATGCCTGTGTCACATTTTGAGGTTCAGGTGCCTTGCCAATTGCTTCATCAAAACCCTTAACTAGTGGCGGTATGCAACCCTTGTTATTACCTGATAACAAAACCTAAAATAATTTCTAAACTGGTCACAGAAAAATTTTACATTTGTTCTTGCTCACTGTGAACCCATTTGTCTTCAAGTCTTTTGACACACACTCAGTCTAATCCTATGCATGTGTTCCTCATTGTATTTTACCTGTTACTAAGAAAATGTCATCTAAAAATACAGTTACCCCCCAGGGATACCTTGTAATGTTCGTTTCTATTATTCTCTGGAATGATTCCTCGGTGCTGAACTGATAACCAAAAAAACATCAGGCGATTGTAAGCATACAATCCTTTGTGTGTGCAATTGTACAATACTTATTGACTATTCTACATCTAGTTTAAGCTGCTGATAAGCTGAAAGATCAAATCTATTTTAGAGAATTTTTCGCCGTTTTTGTAAGGCTGGCAAATATTTCTTCAATTTTCGGTAACGGGGTGTCGGTTCTGAACCTCCAAGAAAGGATTTACAGGTTATTTTAAATATAATCCCCCACAAATTCTTATTTTCCCCCCATTAAGCCTTAAATAATTGGTACAATGGGAGTCCCCCCATTCACTGGTATCTACTGGTGAAATAACGTTCTCTTGTTCTAGTCTAGTCAGCTCGGCTTCTGACTCTTTTCTTTAAGTGTAAAAGGTAACGTCCCTAGGTTTTAAAGTATTTTGGTACTGCCACAATTTTTCGTTTTAACTTTAATTTTAACTGTGGCAATGCACCCTTGAAACATCCCAACTTAATCCCGTAAAATAATAATAACTCATTTGGAAACTCATTGTACAGTAATTCTACTTGTGTTTGTTGTTGTTGACAACAGACGTGATTTGACAGATGTTTGTTTTGTTTACCCTCAACAGGTGTGGGTTGTGGCTTCCACTGACCAGGGCGTGCATGCGTCTCTGCCGCGCTGCCTGCTTGCAGTTGGCACAAACCCCCACCATGCTCGTTGCGATCGGCCTGACTGTACATTGTTTAACATTACTTAGCACTCTAACTGTTTTTAAATCTAATGCTTGCAATCCAATCACCGCCCTAACAAGGGATTAGCCCCATTAGCTACGATTATAAAGCTAATTGTTTCTCTTTACCTTTATGTGTACATTGACCATAACCTTACCTAAAGGCCCTGATCATTTTCATGTGTATATGAACTTAATACTAAAGCTTAGTTGGAATACATGTTTATATTTCCTAAACTTAGGTCCTTACAATCTTTTTCTGACATAACCTGAAACACAAGGCTTCCACTATTCGACTTCAAATACAATTTCCTTCTTTCCACTAATAAACTGTAACCGTTATTGCTCAATTTTTATTAATCCTTAGGTTTCTATTTCTTTAAAAAAAAAACCGTAAATAGATTGAAAATGTCATACACATCGTCATAGTCTTTATGTTTCCAGTGATTATCTGAACCGGACATCTGCATGATTCTTTACTTTTCCTCTACATAGTGCATGCCTACCTTTATAAACATATTGCTTTTTATTGCTGTACAAACTGTTTCCCTTTAGCTGAAAGCTCCATAGAACCTATTTGTAAAAACCATTTGGTTTGTTTCTCATTAGGGTTTGTTTAACATAAAATTTTATTTTCGATCTAACAAACTCTTTCAAGGTGTCCCACCCTATCTTTTTACAATGATTTACACCGTGTACTCACGAAACCAGTAAGCCGAACGTTCCACTGTTGCAAGTTGTTTTCCTCGTCGCGCACTGTAAATGTATGCGGGGTCGACACTGTAACTCTCTATGTGTCGGGAAGAATAATTTAAACTACAAAACATTTTAGAAGTAACATTGCTCGTAGGACCGCTCGGTAAAGGAACGGAACGGGACGCGGAGGTTAACATGACGGTGTCCCTGGTGGTGGAACTCCGGGTGGACCTGCTGGCCTGGGGGCCAGCTTGGACCGTTGGTTGTAGGGTAGTGGCCGTGATATGACGTACCACAGGAGAGCAGCCTATGAAGCATCTACTTTTATTCTTTTAGACCACATCGTATGTTACAACGATCGCCTGACACAATACATACTGCCAACACTCACTGGTGCAGACATTAAATATCACTATGGATACCTACCAACTTAGTAACTTCTCACACTAAAACACTACACAGTCCTAAAAACGTCTGACTATGTCCTTCAATGCCATGGTGTTACTAACTACAAAACTAGAGATATTTACTAACTTTTATGGAATCTTTCCAAAACGAACTCTGCAGTACATAAAATCTTAATAATAAAGTTTTTGGAGTAAAAAAAAAATTCCTGGGTATCATAAGATATGCAATCTGTACGACAAGCCGTACTGGCGTAATTATATACAAGAAAATAATAAGGTACAGATTGGGTTCCTTATGCAAATCGTATTGTTTATCCGTCTCTCATAGCGTCTATGAGATAACTTACACTTGGTGAAGGTCCCCAGAAACATAAAAACTTCGTACAGAGGTTTCTCTTAGTCTATGGAAGAAACCTTATTAAAGAGTTATAAGAAGGTTAGAATGGCAGTCTCTGAGTGTCCCGCAGTATAAGCGG